>NW_015540832.1:161196-213806 GCF_001515605.1 Sinocyclocheilus anshuiensis | reverse complement strand
GCGGACCGGCCCGTAATTCTTCTCACAGGGTACGAGCCGCGACCATGCGAGCATCTGCGATTTTCTCCCGAGAGAAAAAAATCGCCTGCGAGCTCGTAAGTCAGCAAAAATCGTACCGTGTACGTCCGCCTTTATATAGGCACAATTGCAAATTGTTGACAGCTGGTCTTAATCAATGAGGGATAATTGTCATGCCAACAGTTTCCCTTTACAAAAAACATACAAGATCCATCTTTTCATTTAATCCAGTCGGGGCTAATGATTTCAACTCAAAGATCCAAAAAGCCTCTCTTTGTTACAATCACGGTTATACCACCTCTCCTATGCGAGAGAACCCTCTCAATGGCCAGGAATTTAAAATCAGAAAAAGAATGCTTTGCAGACTCAAAATGACAAAAAAACAGAGAAGTGTGATCTTGTCTCCTGATAGCACTCATATGTTCAACAATTCTAGTGCGCAATGCACATTTTGTTTTACCAACATACAGTAAAGGGCAAGTACACATGATTATGTATATCACATGAGTTGTTTTACATGTGATCAATTGTTTAATTTTGTAGAATTTACCCATTTGTGGATGTGTAAATGATTGCATTTTAAATAATGAGAACAAGCAACAATCTTTACACGGAAAATTTCCCTGGGCATCAGAGAGGGTCCCAGGACTGTGGATGTAGGTATCTGCACGCACCAATTTATCCCGTAGATTTGGAGGCCTGGAGTGAACAAAGAGAGGTGGATCAGTGAAGAGGCCTGACAAATCACAATCACTCTGTATGATATGCCAATGATTATTGATTGCCTTTTTGATTTCTAGACTCAAAACACAAGAAAACTTATTATTTTTTGAGGTCAAGTTAGTGTCATCTGGCAAAGATCTAATTTTGTCTAATGCAGTATCTAGTAACTTAATGGATGACCTAAGGCAATTCATATATAAGGAAAAAACTTCAAAATCACTAGCAGAACCTTTGTAGATGATGAAACAGTCATCAATATGTCTTTTGAACAACACCAAATTATTGATAAAAGGATTATTATTAAAGATATATTGATCTTCAAGATAACCAAGATATAGGTTTGCATAGTCAGGGGCCATAGTGGCACCCATTGCTGTACCCTCAATTTGTAGATAAAATTTGTTCTCAAAGAGGAAATAATTCTTTGTCAAGACCAATTTAGCCATATCCACAATAAATTTGGTTGGCAGACCTTCATCATCACTGCGTAGATCAAGAAAATATTTCAGTGCCAAAAGGCCCTCAGTATGGGGAATGTTAGTCGCAAAATTGATCAAAGAAATCGCGATAGGTTTTTTTTTGTCCATATCGCACAGCCCTAGCACAGACTGCCTGCCTTAGTTACTGTTGCTATGTCCGACAAGCCATGCCTCTGTCACGCCACACATCATGTTCTCACAGAGTCACAAATACATTGCAGATCAAAGAGGACACTTTACAACATGCCGACAGACAAGACAAAGCAGGTTACTTCTGGTATGAAACAAAGTCCACGATTTCAAATATTGTCATTTTTTTCAAACTCGAACTTTTTCAAAAAAATTTCAAATTCAAACAATAAATATCGTTTTGTGGCTCTTTAGTGTGAATTAAAGACGTGAATCTTTTCTTTACTAGTTATAGCATGAAATAGTCATCAATATATCTTTTGAACAACACCAAATTATTGATAAAAGGATTATTATTAAAGATATATTGATCTTCAAGGTAACCAAGATATAGGTTTGCATAGTCAGGGGCCATAGTGGCACCCATTGCTGTACCCTCAATTTGTAGATAAAGTTTGTTCTCAACGAGGAAATAATTCTTTGTCAAGACCAATTTAGCCATATCCACAATAAATTTGGTTGGCAGACCTTCATCATCACTGCGTAGATCAAGAAAATATTTCAGTGCCAAAAGGCCCTCAGTATGGGGAATGTTAGTGTATAAAGAGGTCACATCCATTGTAACAAGTATAATGTCTTCATCTAGATTTTTTATGACTGACAGACATTGAAGAAAGTCTCTGGTATCTCTAAGATAGCTAGGAAGGGATGTCACTAGATGCCTTAAAATAAAGTCCAAAAAATTAGAAAGTGGCTCTGTCAAACTATTAAAACATGCCACTATAGGTCGTCCACTTGTGTAGGGCTGCACGATATATCGTTTCAGCATCGATATCGCAATGTGCGCATCCGAGATGTGCAATGTTTAGTATACTGACCGTTATATTTATACTGATCGTTTTCTTTGCTCACGCACAGACACCGTGTCACCGGACACAACATCTGTCGTGTCGCGCTGCTAAAGTCTAAAGCTAAAGTCTGTCTACACTGGACGTGACAAAGCGACCTTTGCAAATCATCTGAACTGTGTGTTAGTCAGTGCATCATAAATAGAACGCAGCAGCAGTTTTCTGTCGGGGATTTGTCAGTGTAGACAGCATCTCTGATTATAATGGATTCATAGTATTTTGTCGCGCCGCGCCGCTCGTGTCCAGTCAGTGTAGAGACAGTGAGAGCCACGCAGATGCACGTGAACACTGAATTCTGTTCACTTCCGCGTCTATTAATGACACATATGCGCAAAATTGTCAAAATGAATGTCTCCGCAAGTAACCTTGTAAACATAGTTGCTGAAGGCTTAGGTGAAGATAAATAATTGAGAAAGAAAATGGATGTGTGAGAAAATTTGGTAGCTTTAACACAGATTTATTAAACAAGGCTGTGAAAGCCTCTGTTGCAGGCACATGGTGTTGGAGTGTGAGAGGTTACCTCTGAATAGATGGAGGGGGTTAGGTAGCATAGGAGCCTCACATCATCCTCCTGACAGGCCTTCATGTCCATCATCAAGCAGGTGTGCAGGTCTCCCAGAGCCGTGGCCTGAGCAAACGACTCGTACAGGCTCATCTTCCCCGCTGCTGCTTTGCTGCAAAGACGCACAAAACGGTCTACTATGAAAACACTGAGCGCTCAGAGTAGTGCTGCATGAGTAATCGAAAGAAAAAAGGGACTTATGGCTTAGTGTGATATCAAATTGCACAGGGTGGGATTTCATTAAATATATGCTCTGTATTTAAGGTTTTCACAGGTCTACTTGGATGTGAAAACCCGAGGTTCGTCCCTAAAGGCTTTGGGTCCAAAATGTCGAAGAGTGCCCCGGACACGGGTTGGGTTCAGTATTAGTGGCCTCAGGTAATTTAAAATAATTGTGCTTTTTCCAAATGGACCCAATAATCTCGTACACAGAAATCCATCTTATAGATATGAGATCCATCAGGAAAAGCCACTCGCTTCATTACACTGTGTGTTGATGCAGGGCTTTTCTTTTTATGTGCTGAAGACCTTTGCTGGAGATGAGGTGAATAGCGATGCAGACAAGACTAGTGATTCAATGATTTATTGGGCTATTAATTTCATTTTTATTGAGCTATCACGTTTATTTTTCCAATCCACAGGTCACAACTGAAAGACAAACTCACAAATAACTCCAGCAGGCAGGCAATAATATAAAGTAATAATAAATATGTAAATAAATAAATAAATGAAAGTAATAGAGAAGTGACCAAATCAGTCAGCAGGACTGTCTGGTACAGATTTTAGGACCTGAGAAGACCTCTACTCTGTGCCTGCATGTCATTCCACTCTTGCGCCACACATTATGTTCTCACTCAGTGAAAAATACATCGCGGAGCAAAGAGGAAACTGACAATGCGCCGACAGACAAGACAGAGCAGGTTACTTCTGCTATGAAACAAAGTGTCAACTTTCAAATTTTGTCATTTTTTTAAGAAATTCAAACAATAAATACCATTTTGTGTAGGGCTGCACGATATATCGTTTCAGCATCGATATCGCAATGTGCGCATCCGAGATGTGCAATGTTTAGTATACTGACCGTTATATTTATACTGATCGTTTTCTTTGCTCCACCGTGTCACCCGTGTCACCGGACACAACATCTGTCGTGTCGCGCTGCTAAAGTCTAAAGCTAAAGTCTGGACGTGACAAATGACATCCGGGAACTGGAGCCTTCTCTTCAGATTTGTCGTGTTGTGCCGCACTGCATCCAGTGTAGACAGCATCACTGATTATAATGGGTTCATCGTATTTTGTCGCGTCGCGCCGCTCGCGTCCAGTGTAGACACAGTGAGAGCCATGCAGATGCACGTGAACTAGGAATTCCGTTCACGTGGGTCTATTAATGACACATACGTGCAAAATTGTCAAAATGCATGTCTCTGCAAGTATCCTTGTAAACACAGTTGCTTATGGCTTAGGTGAAGGTAAAGAATTAAGAAAGAAAATGGATGTGTGAGAAAATTTTGTAGCTTTAACAGATTTATTAGATTTAATTTATACAGTGAAGACTTTGCAGTGTTATTTTACATTTGATTATTCAATTTCTGTACCTGAATACTGTTAGACTTACCTGAAAAAAAGTAAAGCAATGTTCATTTCATTTGTATCTTTGTTCTATTATATTTATCTATGCTTGTAATTTGTTTATTTTCTATACTGTTTTACTCGCCTATAAAATCACCCCAATGATTGATTTTTTTTTCCCAAATAGAACTATTCAAGTCATCCGGTGATTTTTGTTTTCTTCATATTGCAATATATATCGCAGAAAAACATTTTTTTCCAATATCGTGCAGCCCAATTGAGAAAGAAAATGGATGTGTGAGAAAATTTGGTAGCTTTAACACAGATTTATTAGATTTAATTTATACAGTGAAGACTTTGCAGTGTTATTTTACATTTGATTATTCAATTTCTGTACCTAAAAACTGTTAGACTTACCTGAAAAAAGTAAAGCAATGTTCATTTCATTTGTATCTTTGTTCTATTATATTTATCTATGCTTGTAATTTGTTTATTTTCTATACTGTTTTACTCGCCTATAAAATCACCCCAATGATTGATTTTTTTTTCCCAAATAGAACTATTCAAGTCATCCGGTGATTTTTTTTTTTCTTCATATTGCAATATATATCGCAGAAAAACAGTTTTTTCCAATATCGTGCAGCCCAATTTTGTGGCTCTTTGTGTCATGACAGATCGCTGTACCGCCTCATCTCTTCCTCTTTACTATTTATACCGCAAAATAAACATGAATGAACATCAGAAGGTATCTTGTTTTAACTGCAGAAAGACCCGAAACACGAAAAACTTTTTTCAAGTTCAGGTCTGCCAACGTTTATCTACTCTTCTGTCTGGTTTGTTTGTTGGACAAAAATTATGTTATGATTGGTCAGATTGCCTGCCAATCAAACTCCCTGCGACGGGTCAAATGAACATAATCCCCTGTGAAGAACGATATTTATCTGTGGCATGCTTGTTGTTGCCCATGTAGAGCGTTCCAAATCAGTCAGTGAGGTTCTGTACTACTTAGGATGATGCCTTAGGTGGTAGGGGTGGCAATCACCAGAGGCCTCACGATACAATATTATCAGGATACTTGTGTCACGATACAATATTATTGTGATTTTAAATATATTGTGATTTTCTGCGATATATTGGAATTTATTACCTTTTTCCAACTTCAAATTATGTCCCCAAAGGAAATCTTTGGCAACATATGTTTTAACTAAAAAGAAACATTTCTCAGTTTGTTTATCTCATTTCAATTTTATTGCTGCAGTGCAAAATGGGATTGTCAAGCAGACAAACTGACCAACAATTTCATGAAAACCTGTCATAAATGTTGTATGCACCTGGCAAACTCAATTATTTGTATTGCAGTCTAATCTAGTCCACCTTAATTAAATGTAAAATGTAATTTTGAACAATGCAACTTGAACTTGTACAAAAGTGTTGTGCAGACCCTTCAGCATTTGAAAGTAAATTACTGTTAAATTTAAAATAAATAGAACATAGTCTTACATCCGATTTAAACGTGGACAGGGCTTTTCTGATAACTTTCTGCGATGGCGCCATCTTTATTTTACCAACTTACTGCATGCTGAAGGTGACCCAGCTGACCTCACCAGAAGAAAACTCAACACCACCATCTAGTGGGCTGTAAAGAAATTGATTTTATTATTCTACCAAATAGTATAATAAAAGATCGATACTTGGCATCTGTGTATCGATACAGTATTGCTGCTGAAAATATCGCGATACTATGCTGTATCGATTTTTTCCCCCACCACTATTAGGTGGTAGCTGCCTATGCTGACAGTAGACATTCATGTCTTAAACTGAGACTGACCTTGAAATGAAGAGTATTGGAGAACCTCTGCCTGAAGGGATGGATTTTGGGGTGGGATTGAGCCTCAGAGAGATATGTGATATGAGAAAATTCTTGTAGATGACATTAATCTTTGACTTATAGCATGCTGTGTTTTGGCCTGTACACAGATAACAGTAACAATGGGATTCAAATGAACCCTGTTGATGTTTGGACAGATGTATCATACATCGCCATTACTGTCTGTAGCCCCCTTATCACAAATAGAGAGACAAGCTGTGGATGTGTAATCTAATATTTGCATGGATGGAGTGCGACTAATAGATAGAGATGGGGAGAGACAATAAAAAGGGAGATAACGTGAAGTTACACAGAGGAACAGGCGTTGCTGAGTGGCTTTTCATAGTCATTGAGCTACAGTGAAGCCTGATTCAATCTGACTTTCATATTAAAGCGAGTCACTGGGACTCAGATTCCCTCTCGCTCTCCTGCCTGGATTCCTTCACCACAAAGCCTGTCAGGTTTCCTCTCTTCCAGCTCCTCTGTTTGCTCTGCTTCTGCCTCTGCCTAGTATCCTGTCTTTTTGTGTTTGTCTTGTCCTTTGACTTTCTGTCAGTTTTACATTCATGTCTTAAACTGAGACTGACCTTGAAATGAAGAGTATTGGAGAACCTCTGCCTGA
This sequence comes from Sinocyclocheilus anshuiensis, assembly GCF_001515605.1. Taxonomy (NCBI): domain Eukaryota; kingdom Metazoa; phylum Chordata; class Actinopteri; order Cypriniformes; family Cyprinidae; genus Sinocyclocheilus; species Sinocyclocheilus anshuiensis. The sequence continues at coordinate 206,929 of NW_015540832.1, read as the reverse complement.
AGGGATGGATTTTGGGGTGGGATTGAGCCTCAGAGAGATATGTGATATGAGAAAATTCTTGTAGATGACATTAATCTTTGACTTATAGCATGCTGTGTTTTGGCCTGTACACAGATAACAGTAACAATGGGATTCAAATGAACCCTGTTGATGTTTGGACAGATGTATCATACATCGCCATTACTGTCTGTAGCCCCCTTATCACAAATAGAGAGACAAGCTGTGGATGTGTAATCTAATATTTGCATGGATGGAGTGCGACTAATAGATAGAGATGGGGAGAAAAAGGAAAAAGGGAGATAACGTGAAGTTACACAGAGGAACAGGTGTTGCTTTGACTTTCTGTCAGTTTTGTTTTGTCTTTTGTTCACAGCAAGGGATGAAGCATGTGGAGAGACCCAGAGATTTGAGGGGCTTTTCTCTCTGTCACAAAGTTTGAGTGTCTCATTCAAAATCTAGAGTGTATTACAATCCTATGCTTCACCATTCTCCGTTAAGCCTGTAAAACAGTCCACCTCATTATACACTCCGCAGATCCCATCAGTAATCCAGCACAGAGTCCTTGATATGTAACCTTTTGTATGCAGCTGAATGTGGGCAGAATCTTAATCTTACTTTCTAAGTCAGCTATCTCTCAGGTAATGGGATGCTTTACCTTGCTGACCCAACGACTCCATCTGTCATACATGTCATGGTTTTCATGGCTGCTAAAACTGTCTGCACCTGACGGAGAAGCATGGTGTGTATTCATATAGCAGTAGGCGTGGTATAAGCATCACTCTTGTCAGTTGGCGTAATACTTCCTTTACTAATAAACACCTTCATCTGCTCTTTAACATTTTCAGATTTTGGGTTTGCTCCTTTACATCCAAAATCAAGATCACACAACAATATTGAAGGGCCAGCTGCTAGGTTAGCGTGTACAACTAGGTGTTATAGTTGTTCGCTTAGAGGTTTTGGTAAATGCTGTATATTTACACAGTGCATCATTATATACCAACAGTATAGAGACACTGCAAGATGGATACGAGAGGAGAGATGAGTTTGTGGTGCTTAGCAAAGTGATATTTGTGGCTTTAATACAGAATTTCTGCCAGGAAGAGGAATAGAGATTAGCCTCAGAAGAGTGTGAGAAATCCACATCTGAAATCCTCTCACCTCACTTCTTCTCTCTCCTCCCAGCCTGTTTTTTTTTCTTGTCTCTCTTTTTCATCCTACACCTCTTTTCTCATTTTAGTTTCAGTCAGCTTTTCTCTGCATTTTGTTCTCAAAACTGCTCATCCCTTGAGCAAAATAAACATCACAATATTAGGGAAGAAGGTTTACGGGAAGTAGGGGCTCTAGAGTGCTTAGAGTAAGTGTAAGGAAAGGAAAAAGATCCCAAACCCAAAAGAAAAGCACAACTGAATGTTTTTTAAAAGTTGAAAATAAGTAACCGGATGAAATATATAATACCAAATGTCTCTTTGTTTCTTGCCTTTTTGCAGGTCTGTGATTTAAGTGGCCTTTGAGCTTCCAGATTGGTCCAGAAGGATTAGGAAAGGTGAGTCCTTTCCTACCAAAGAAATGAGTGTGGGAGGAGGAAGCAACAGTAGCGTGGAGCTTGTCCATCTCTCCTTCTCACTGAACACCAGCAGTATCGATCCAGGATGCTCTCTCCCCTACGACCCCTGCCCTCCTTTTTGGCCCTGAGACTACAGTGGGCTCCATGAACATGTACAGAGACACAGGGGTGTGTGCCACCCCTCTCTCTCAACCTCTTCCTCCACCCCACCTCCGTCTACCCCTTCATAATGGCCACTCTTCCGTGGGCGATCCAGCCCCGTCCCGTGTCTCCGTGCCCAAAATGGGGGTTCGAGCTCGAATTGCCGAGTGGCCTCCTCGCAGGGCACTTTCACGAGAATCGCTGCTTGAGAATGGCCAGGGCAGTCATCCGGATGACCTCAACAGCGAGGATGGACTTACTCGTGGAGGTGTGACCAGGTTACCACAGCGAGGTACCAGGGACGGTGACTTCCTTGAATCAGGTCTAACGAGGGCTCCAGGCACACCACCGAGGTTTCGGACAACTGGATTCGCTCCACTCCGACAGCGCTCCAACAGCGAGATAACATTGAGTGAACAAGATGAAACAGAGGTCGAAGGCCATTTGTTTCGGGAATATGGCAGTACTTCTTCCATCAATGTACAGGCAGTGTCTGAGCAAAGCTTCTTTGACATGCTCAGCCAGTTTCAACAGGAGCGACCAGACCAGCGTAGCACAGCCCCTGCAAAGCTTGGAGAGCTGCTTGGTGCTTCTTTAGAGGGACCCACTTCACACGCCTTCTTGTCGACTCCACGGCCTGATGACCGCCCAGAGAATCGTGTACGCAAAAAGAGTGGTGGCACAGAGTCATCTCTTGGTACCTCCTCCTTATTCCGCAAACTCCGCAGCTCCAGCCGGGGAGAAACAGAGACTCCACGAGGCGACTCGGATGACATACGACCCCCTGAGACATTGTCTTCCAAACCCTGGGTATGTGTGCGGAGTTTTGCCCACTTTGACGCTCAGAGCGTTCTGTTTGACTTGCACGAGGCAGCAGCTCGTCGCAGCTACGCTGCCCAGCGGCGAAACACAGCCACCGGAGCTTCAGCTGCTTCTTCGGCTGCTGTTTCTTTGGCAGTTTCCAGAGCTATTGCTCTGGGGGGAGTGGAGCCCAGCTTCTCCAGCACTGATGACCTCAGTGTCAGGGACCTATCGGAAGGATCAACCACAGCACTGGAACATTCAGAGCAGGGTGGTTCAGCTAGCGTTAATGCCAACTCTCAGCACCAGCTGTTGCTGAGCTGCCCACACTTCATCAATGAGACCGGAAGCTACAGGGAACGGAATGTCAGCTTTCTGAGCTCATGGGCGGAGCGGGGAGAGGCTGGCATCGTGGAGAACCGGCTTCGTCCACGCTGCAGTAATGCCAGTGTGTCCAAACTGGAAGTGCCGCCAGAGGTTCAAGCCACCAGGTTAGAGAGACTGCAGCTACACTGCATCGAGCACGTTGACCTGGGTGCCAGATACTACCATGAGCACTTCTATGGGAAAGGTAGGACATTGATGATGTTCCCTGTTTGTAAGTTATTAATTTTTGTCAGTTTGACTACATATATCAGAATATACAATGCATCAGAATAGGGCTGTCACTAACAATTATTTTGGTAATCAAGTAATCGGTGGATTATTCTGATGATTAATCGAGTAATCGGATAATTATAGCTAATTTTTTACACCCCCTTTTTCACGTCATAGTTCAGACGCGGGCCGGGCCTCGGGCCTGTTTTACTTAAGCTTGCCACAAAGCACTGGCAAACGTTCCTTTAAGTAGTAATTTAAAGCTTTCTATACATATATTTATCATGTCTGTGAGGCGTGTATTCGCTGAGTTTTGGTTCATTTTTCAAATGAACCAAAGACGAGACGGCAGAAAGCGCATAATGTTTGTTTTCTTTATTTTATAAAAGCACAACGTTTTGTTGATATTGTGAGTGCACACAAATAAAAGTAAACCCTTTACAGTTTAGAATGATGTATTACTCTTACATTTATACTTTTTGCTTTATATTTTAAAATTATAAAAGCACTATTATAAAATATCATAAAAGTAGACCCTTTACAGTTACGAATGATGTATTACTCTTACCTTTATGAGCAAAAATGACGGCGTATTCACTGAAAAAAATGCAAAATGCTGGCGCCTCCATGTCCTGCAAAGCGTTCTTCAGCTTCCACTCTCCGCACAAAATATTGGATATAACGCACATTTATCTAGGTTTAACGTTTAAACATTGTTATATGTTTGAACTGTTTTATATCTATAGATTTTATTTTAGGCAAGTCGTGATGATTTGAGAAGGCTAAATTGATCAAACATATGCTCACTGTCTGCCTCTGGCTGCTTGGTTGTTACTTTAAAAAAAACAAAAACTTATATTTAACAAATAAAAATTGCTCCAAACGTTTTTCTAAATTAACTTTAAACGGAACGAAATATAATCTCTTTGCCATTACATACAAAACTGAACTATTATAATAGCTGGAACAGTAGTATAAGCTGTTTTGGGAGAAGGAGAAAAAAAAGACAGGCTCGGGTCAGACTCGGGCCGGTAATTCTGTTAAGCTGTCGGACATGGGCCGGGCTAGGGTCTGATCATCTCGGGCCAGGGTGAGGCCCGTGCAGGGCTCTAATGTGTTGTAAACAATTGAACTAACGTACATTATGCATTATATCAAAGGCCTGCAGAGGACACCAACGGCCTGACAATTGTTTTTACACTTTACTGCGCGATCTAATCCTTGTTTAATACTAAACATTTAATTCAAATGTCCATTTAATCTTTAATATTTGGCTATTTCTTTAAGACAGAAATGGTACGGACACTGTAATTTCTTGAATATGTGGACATCAAAATGTGCAAACTCAGAGTGAGGGTTTGAACTTTTATTCTGAAGTTACGATGAACTGTTAGCATATTTAGAAAGATATTGATGTATTCTCCTGTGTCTGCTTGGGTTTCTAAATTATTTACCTTACAAATCTGATGAAATGGTGCATGTTGTGTTCCCAGATGAATGTTATAATATGCAGAGTTTGAGACGCTCCACACATGTAAATGATAACAGTTCGTGTGGAGCAGCATTTACTGTGAGTCACTCTGACACGCATGTTTGTAACCTACACGCATGTAAATAATTACAGCGCTTATATTAAACCTGCATCACATATATTTATTTAATTGAATCATAGCGTTTGCGAATTCACAGTAGTATTATGCTTTATTATGATTTTTAAATGAGTTTAATATATCATGCATCCTTGGAAAATGGTCTAATGAGTTTCATGGATTCTCGTCCGTGGAATGCACCACTTCCAGTATTTTGCCGGTTACTCGACATGGGCAAAATGCAATCAAGGATTTTTTTATAATCGAGTACTCTAATTGAATCAAGGAATCATGACAGCCCTATATCAGAATATCATAATTGGATGGCATTTGAACCCCAGTGTCTTTACGGGATCAGTTTCAATCTGTCTTGTGTGGTTTACCTCATTTTTGTTCAATGCAGTGCCTCATTGAGGTGACTCTGACCTCTGATTGTATCTTCCCCACTCTCAATTATACTCCTGTATTTAATGGTTTCACTTCATTTAGTGTCATAACAGGACAGGTCTTTGGGATTTAAACATTTAATAAATTCTGTAAACCCAAGTTCTACCTTCAGTTCTTCCTTTGGAAGAGATTATCAAAGCATGCCACAATTATCAATGCTTCTCGCTATTAGCCAATAGAAGCACAAACTGGAGCTGAAGCTGCACCCCTGCCACACATCTGCCTCCCAAATGTTAATCTCGCTAAAGGTCTTGCTTTCTAAAATGCCAATGTTATAAAAAAAAAAACACAATGTCTAAAAATACCATGTTTTATCACCTCTTAGCCGCATTAGATAAATCCTTGCAGACGTGAGGTTATCTGAATGCTCTAATTAGTTGTCTGTGTTTATTTAATGGAGTTGGTGAGATAAAGGTTACCATTCCAGAAGTAATCTCTGTCATCCAAATTTTCGTTGACCAGAAAGGGCATGCAGACTGGTTTATATATTTAGAACTTAACTTACAAGTTAATAACTCAAAGTGGTCATATGATGTTGCTAAAAAGAACATTATTTTGTGTATTGGGTTGAAGGGTTCTGGAACAGTGTTGTAAATACAACTTAACCACTGATTTCTAGTTGTGTCCTCTTTTGGAAGATCAAACAAAGTAGTTTCGCTTTCAGGCCGCACATTGCTAGAGTGAGCTTGCGGCAACCACATGTGACGACCCCGGGCTGGACTCCGCTTCGTCCACGGTGAAAGCCGATCCGGCGATCCACAGCGCGAAGTTGATGTATTTCCTCAGCGACCAGCACAGATCAGCTCTAGGCATGACGAAGCGGATATCGTCCTCTTTTGGAAGGCCAAACAAAGTAGTTTCGTTTTCACAACGAAACACAGCGTCTTCACGACATGGCGGCAGCAACAATACTACAGCGAGAATAAAAGTTACGCCTTCTTTCTTTGCGTGAACATTTGGGCGGCGTTATGCAAATCTCCCCGCATCGTGACGTAGACATGTGGGGACGTGTTAGAACAAGCCATTTTAGGTAGGCGCGGTTGACTCTTAACTTTTATAAAGAATATCTCTTTGGATTTGAGACTTTAGTCTTTGCAACTTTACAGATCTTCTTTATGCACCAAGAGCTTGTAACACTCCAAAGAGAAAGGAAAAATTGAAATCGCATCATATGACCCCTTTAAAACTTAACTTAGCCATCTTAACATGGGGATATGGGTGCAATTAAAAATGTCCCATGTAGAAGTTCTTGAAGGTGAAGTGTGTAATTTTTGCACCACAAGTAGCATTAAAAGCAGACACAAAAATAATTGTTGTGCATTTTTTTCATTTCTTCAATAGCTTATGTTGCGGCATTAGGCTGGTTGAGATACTTGGTTAATTGGGATATTTTGATAGCGCCACAGTCTTTATACCTGTCGGGAGAATCAACCTATTATTGGCTTACTTACTTGCAACTCCCTTGCTTGTAAGCTGGGAAAGAAGAAAGTATTTTAATTTTTTTAATTACACTTTTCACCTTTAAGCCATGCTTTTCATTGTGGTCTGTTTTTTCTCATTTAAGTGTTAAATGTTTAACTTAATGAGTAAGGATTCCAAGCCACCAAGGTATTTTTCCAATTACTTCTCAATTACTTCTATCCGTTTACTTAATTTTCCAGAATTGCGGCACCTTGTTTGAAATACCTGTTTTATCAGTGAGTCACTGAAGCAGTGTGCGTAGATTTGTGTTGGAGTGCCAGCCGTATAACGGTACTGACTTGGCATTCCTCGGTCAGGAAGGGCAACACTCTGCGTAGTATCAAAATCTTTGCTGCGTTATTAAAAAGCCCATATCTGCATGCTCCTGAGACTTATAATTCTCTCAACTCAAGTTTCCTGAGCTTTCAGTATCCTCACAAAACAACCAAATTCATATCCTGTGCTGAGAAAAACTGGATGACAGATTAAGGAAACAGTCCAAATGCCAACAAGAAATTAAGACTGGAAAATTCAAAGATATCACATTCGCATGCCTCTTCCTATGTGGTATTTTTGAACCCTGCTTTAATCAGATGCAGTAAATCATATAGTCAAATATAGCAAAAAAAAAAATTGTTGTGTTGTTTTTCATGCAAAAAAATAAACAAACAGTACAACATGCAGTCCATTTTATGGATGAATTGCATGATTAGTGTGGTCCTTTTTGAAACAGTATTCAAATCAGGCCAAAATGACCACAGGAGTCATCCACCTGAATCATGGACTTGAATCACTTCCTCAGTGAGTCACTGATTACTCTTTCACGCACAAACCACATGTGCTATGTGCAACTGGAAAAGAACCGAGAATTGCTACTTGTGTTATGTTTATCTTTTGAAAGCAATGATAAAATTCCAAACCAAAAGGTTATTGAAACTTAAATTAGCAAGTTCACATTTTTGAAGTCTATATCCTCCACTGCAAAAACTGTAGGAAACACAGGAGAATAATAACTTCCTTCATTCTCAAAAGCATGTCCAGTATTGTATTAGTGGCTTTTTCTATGGTTTTCTATTAGATTTGAATGCTCCTACAGGAAGTTCTATAGCCACCGTGGCCTAGATTTGTAGGGTTCTCTTACAAACCCCTCCTTTGTCCCCTGTGTCCTTCCCTCCATCTCTCATCCTTCATATCGACTTCCACTTTTCTCCTATCTATTGTCTTCACCTCATTAATTATTTTCTTCTCTTCTATATTCCCATTGTCTGTATTAATGGCATTAATCTGTCTTTTTTATATCCTCTCTCTGCTTTCATTCATCCATCTCCCTTTCTCTCCCCTACAGAGCACTGGAACTACTTTGGTACCGATGAGAAGCTGGGGCCCGTGGCTCTGAGCATTCGAAGAGAGAAACTGGATGATACCAAAGATTTAAAGGACCAGTACCAGTACCGCATCATCTTTCGCACCAGTGAGGTGTGTATGACACAAGCCGGGTTTCCATCTAAAGTTGTGAATTTAACTTGTGCACAAAATTAGAATGTTGCATAAAACATTTGCGAATAAGCACCGTTTCCATCCGACGAGTCAAAGAGAACAAAATCATCACTTCATGATAAACTGGCACTAAATATCACTAAGAAAAGTGGGAGAAGCCACTGAATATAATAATTTAAATGACTTGTTCGTCCAAGCGAGCAGACGAAACACAATGAATGCGGCCATTGCTTTAGTGGATGCCTGCTGTTTCGGGAACGCAGTTCTGACTTCATCAATACTTTGATGACAGACTCTGCTTGGTCATTTAAGAATGACCATAACAACAATTCAGATGCTGTTCAACAAGATCGGTCCACTGGTTAGTCAGGTTATGCCATCCCATTGAACAAAGTCACGATTTTTAAAAAATTTTCGGCAAATGCATTTCCATCTCCCATTATTCGCATTAACCCTTTTTCGGACAAGACAAAAACCACCTCAAGCGAGCGTTTTTTTTTTTGCCAAGTAAGGGATTTTTTCCCCCAATCTTGGCATTTCCATTACTCGTTTCTGATGCGATGCTTCAAAATGAGCATTAAAACAGGGTGATGGAAACATAGCTACAGATATTTGTGCAAATTAAATGAATTAAACCTGGATCAGACTGGGGCTCAGCTCCCATGACAAAATTATTCATTTACCCACAAAAAAGCATAGTTGTCCGTGGGCTTCTCTGGCCACTTTAATCCATCTTTTTGAGCGTGAAATTTTTGTTGTCTGTTCTCACTGCGATCTGATTAAATCTGATAAAACCGTTTCTGGTAGGCTTAACAATGTGACTTGAGAGAGGTTTGTGCTTTTTGATGGAACCCTCAGTTGGCCTTTTGGGCTAATGCTTTTATTTATAGGCATAGTAGGGAACAATGTAGAGATCCTGAGACAATTTGTACTTGATTTGTTGCTTTAAAAACATTAAAGGTTATGCGAGACATTGTAAAAATTAATAAAATCATTTTGAGAACTTTGGCCTTCTTTTTGCATCTATGCCATTTTCATTCACATATAGGAGGATGACACTAGTTCATGTCATGTTTACGAATCTGTCTCATCAAATCTCCTGTTTTTTACGCTGTAGTTACACTGGAGTTGAAAATAAATTCTGAGCATGTTTTGTGCCTTGCGTGCAAGACATTGCTATAAAGACCATACAGTCATTTTTGCTTAATAATGGTGTGTTTGAAAAGTGCTGAGCTGTACTGGTATGACTGCTGCTCTGCTGGGTTTAGTAAGATTACATGGCTGCCTGGACACATCAAACTCACCCGCTCTGAACAATGCAGCGTCTTCAGTTCATTCACATTCACACAGTCATTATTCTCGCTATAGATGTGATCATAACTCATTTCGAAAGTGCCTTGAACATGTGCAAACTTGATTCAACAGCGTTATTTTGGTCAGAGGTTCGAGTTAAATGATTGAATGGGTGGCTGTCCATGTGACCAGTCATATGACGTCTTCAGATGTATGACAAATGGCACAAGAAACCAGAAACGCAAGCCTCAAAAACAAAATATTTTAAGTATTCCAGCGTTTCCACCTGTTTGTACTAATTTTACAGTAGCTAATGGCTTTAGCATCAGCATGTGTGAGGTTGTGACGGAGGTTGTGCTGCAAGGCGATGAATCCGGAAGCAGTGGGGAAAGGATGCCACACAGTGGGCACTTCTGGACATAATTTTTCAGCTATTCATAATCATTCTCATGCTCTGTCACATGCTCTCAGAAGATATTTGGGCAGTCATATGATGGTATTTGATGTGTGTGTGTGTCTGTGTGCGTCTCCCCACATGGTTTCCTGTGGCTGCTGCAGCTGGTCACGTTACGAGGAGCGATCCTGGAGGACTCGATTCTGTCCACAGCAAAGCACGGAACGGTTCGTGGTTTGCCTTTAAAGGAGGTTCTGGAGTATGTGCTCCCAGAACTCAGCGTGTCCTGTCTGCGATTGGCTCTCAGCACGCCAAAGGTCACAGAGCAGCTTCTTAAACTGGATGAGCAGGGGGTGAGTAAATGATGACACTTGATGACACACTACTTCCTGAGAGATGAAAGTCAAGTTTTCATCTTTAATAATTACCCAAAAATGAACAATTGCAGTGTTCCTCATATTAGTATGTCTGACTCTGTCACTGTGTGCGTCTTTACAGCTTAGTCAGAAACACAAAGTGGGCATCCTGCTGTGTCGAGCAGGACAGAGCACGGAGGAGGAGATGTACAACAATGAAGAGGCTACGCCAGCCTTCACTGCCTTCCTGGAGCTGCTGGGAGAAACTGTGTGTCTGAAGGGTTTCAACAAATATGCTGCCCAGCTAGACACCAAAAGTGAGCAAGACTTTCTGTGTCTCTTACACGTGTCCTAAAAAGGCACAGCACGATAAAGTGTCAAGCGATAAATCGCATCTCTTCCATGTTAATCAGAGTTCTTGTCCAAACCCACCGCGACCATCAAAAGCATAGTGTGTAAATACATTTTGACGGTCTCTTGGTTTATAATTGAGGCGTCACACTGGGTAGCTCCATGAATTCACAGTGAAATATAAAATCTTGCTCAGGATGGCTCAAACAAACAGACTGTAATTCCATTTGGTAGCACAGAAATTACACACAGAAATTTTGTTTAACAACATTTTGAATGCTCATACATGAGAGTGTAATTGAAACTGGAATCAATAAAAGCACCGCTGTTGTTTACACACACTCTATATCCAAAATCATGTAGGAACATCTTGATAGACGCTATATGGTGTAATTTAGTATTAGTGTCCAAAAGATAACTAAAAGGCTTTTCTTTTGCATTTTTCTGATATAATTGTTAGTTTTTATTACAAATGATATTATAAGCATGACAATTTAAGTGAAAGGTTGAATTAACATAATACAATTAAATAATTTCATAATTTGGTATGGTTTGTCCTCCTTTTGCTTTAACGACAGCAGCACTTGAGCTGCATGAACTTTTGAGTAAAACCTGATGGTCATGTTCTCCAGCATGATTTTAGATGATGATATGTACACACACACACACATTAATTTTAATTTGGGGGTTAAATTATCATTTTTATACCATAATTCCAGTGTGGTACATTGACATTGTCACTGTACATTGTCTTTATAATCATTAATATGCATGTGTATGTTTAACAGCGGACTCAACTGGAACACACTCCCTGTATACAACCTATCAGGACTATGAGATCATGTTTCACGTGTCCACCATGCTTCCATACATGCCCAGCAATCCTCAACAGGTAAGACAAACATCAGTACATCCAAGAGCCTGTATAGAACCGACATGACCCAACTTATCCTGACACAACCCTCCCCCTCTCTCTCACCTGGACAGACTCCCAGAATGTCTTGCATATTGTTTACATGCTATTCATTTTCTTTGCTCATATTCAGCAGTGTGTTTGTGGTGGGTACTGCATGTGGCAGACCCAGTTTGCAAAGAAACATCTGGAATGGTAGTAAAGTTTATAGAGTGGCTGCAGTAAATCCAGTGGAAATTCAGCAGCTCTTTTTTCATCCAGCACAAGCTTCTGGACATCCACTTTCAGAGTCTGTATTTTTTGTTACATGTGGTTATGAAGGAATTGCTCTCGCTCTTTCTTTTTCGGTTCGTTATTGTCAAGTTCTCCCGCTGTTTTTATATGCACTGGCATATGAAAAGGGGCAGGGTGTGGTTTTCTAGTGATTTCCATACTGTTGATTACGATCCAGTAATGTGGCATCTTCTGCCCCCAGGAAGTTTCATGTGCATGCATATGCGTCGACGGCTTTTTGCAATGAAAACATTCATTGAAAACACACATGAAGACAACCTGAATTGCCATCTGCATGTTTAACTTGCATAGTGAGATGTGCATCTGAGTGAAATAAAGTATTAAGTGGGAAATGTAGGGAAAGACTTTTTTGTCTAATTTTTAGATAAAAACATGTCTTTTTAGTAACTTTTTAATTGTTAATCATTGTTGTTATTGTTATTTATGTATCAGGTATTATGTATTATTTTACTTAGTTTTTTGTACAGTTTTGTAGTACTCTGAATATAAGAAAGGAACATTACAAATAAAATTCATTAATATTATTATTACTATAATTATTTATCTGTTGATATTTGCACTGTAGGTTCAGTGGGGATTGGGATGAAACATATTTAAAACATTTTTTAAAGTAATATTTTGCTTTATTTTTGGTTATATATATATATATATATATGGTTATATCAGCAGCAAAGAAAACTACTTCTGTAAAGGGAGAAAATAATATATATAACGTATATTATTTGTATAATATAATTTAATATAAATAGAATATTTCAAAATTATTCTTTTTGCAGCACCATTTGGTTATGCAAAAATTAGACAACTTCAAATTCATCTGATCTGCTCGCTCTCAGATGAGCTGCAGAGGGCAGTGTTTATCTGTCAGGTAATTCTCTCTCTTATTAATGCGCACACACTAAACATGGAGTGTGTTGTAGTGATTACGGTGAGGTAGAAAGGGATGTCAGGCTGTAGAATAATTTCAGGGTACAGGAGTGTCCCCCCTCAGAACTCATTAAAGGGAGGGCCATGTCAGCATTCAAGAAAGACTAGTGTTTCCATGGTTTTTCCTTTGTGTGTTGTTGAAATGTAAGATAGCTTATATAACCGATGCCCTCACTCTGTTGTGAACGGGTGGGCAGCCTCTATTGCTCTGACTCAGATTGGAGGCCAGTCTTTCACACAGAGACATAGAGATGCTCCTAATTTCACGGTCTATTTTTAAATGTAGATTAACTGCAGTTTTAAACATCGGTTCTCAGCATCTCTGCTGTCGACTCTCTTAGTAGATCTCCTAGAGTTCAAATGAGTCCATGTAACTCACAGAGCATGTTGCCCTGATCACAGATTGGAATGGACAAATCAACTCCATACATAAGAACAGAGAATGGCACTCCTGAATGCTTTCAGATGTCTTTTTGCATTGTACGCCAGGCACCACTGTATTGATATTCCTAAAACATTCTGGTTAGGGTTTAAACTAAACTACTAACCCTTAGTTATTAAACTTCTGCACTTAATTCATTCTGAACCACTGAACATACAGACTCTATTTAAATGTTTTGTCTGTTTCAGCTTTAATTCAGCTGTAGGTGTGTAAGTGATTAATGCTTTTGCATTTATTTATTTTTTTAAACTTTACATATTAACATTTAAGAATTCCCATTACCATTGTATGACTGATTTGAAATATACACTACTATTAAAAAATTTGAAAGAAGCTGATTTGAAAGAAATCAATCATAATCACCAAGACTGCATTTATTTAATCAAAATGCAGTAAAAACAGTAATTAGGTGACATATTATTACAATTTAAAATAATTATTTTTATTAATATTGTTAATATTAGTATTGTTGTAAACAGCTGAGTCGCTTAATATTTTTGTGGAATCTGTGATGCATTTTTTCAATCAGGATTCCTTGATGAATAGAAAGATCAAAACAGCATTTTTTTTTTTTTTTAAATGGCAAGACTTTATAACATAATAAATCTCTTCTCTGTCACTTTTGGTGAATTTAATGCATGCATGCAGAATAAAAGTATGAATTTATTTAAAGAAAAAACATACTGACCCTAAACTTTTGAAAGCTAGTGTAATATAACTCCTCAAATGAAACATGTGCAGGACTCACTCACATGGTTCCAACAGAGTTCCAGAAGAGCCATTAGCATGTTGCTAAGCTAACAGTCAACCTGTCGGGCACATAGCGGGACACCTTTCTGCTCCTGGTATGATGTCAAAATAAGCATAAAAACACATAGCACACAAAAAAATTTGGGTAACACTATTTTTGGTTGTTGATAAGCAGTTTTAGGCATGGAATGAATTTGTATATTTGTAATCAACATTTCTTTGAGCTTGTTGCATTCTGAGATTGCTTTCTGTATTGAGGATATATGAATTATATGAATATTAAATGAATATGCTGCCATGAATTTGGTCAAAATGAGATATCTTAGAATGCAGAATAATTATGCTGGCTACCATTTGGAAACTCCTTTGCATTGGAAGTGATGCCTTAAAATTCTGCTCTTAAAGAGCAAATTTGTTGAATCTGGTTGTTGGGACAATTGCAAAGTGGCTCAGATGCATAATTTCATTTAGAGAAGCTAAAAAAGATGATCTAAAACCTAAATACTCTACCTTTGCTACCTTGCACGCACTTGTATTTCCTTCAGGAAATGTAATTCTAGCACAACTTGATCTTTTTACAACATTAGTCAATTGTATTGCATGTGTTTTAGTGGCTGTCTCTCAGATTGGTGCTGCAGTGCTGTTAACAGGCTTTTTCACACCTCTGTGTCTCTCAACACAGAAATCATTGTGCATCTATGAAGATACTTCTGCCAGTTCCCTTTTTTTCTGTGTCCTTCAACAGAACACTCTATCCTTTCTCTGTCTTGCTCTCTCTTTCTCTCTCTCTCTCTCCTACTCTTTCCCTCTTGCAGTCTTGCTTTCATAACTTTTTTTTTTGTGGGTACATTGTGTGCATTAAAAAGTAACATAGGACTTACATTGAAGGACAGACCTGAGCCATATCTAGGAGTCACAATATCATAAAGACCTATGGACCTATTTTGCCTTGAGCTCATAAGTGACCACCTTATGTCTCTTTCAAAGGTGATGCTAAACTGTAAAAAAGACAGCTGGGGTTGCCAGAACTTTCATGTAAAAATATTGTAGTAGCCTTTTAAGTTTTATCAGATTAACAGAAATGTATAGTAAACAAAATGTATATTTCATTAACTGATATAACGATAATATAGCAGTCCTGTTTTGTTCATTTATAATGTACTGATAGCTGTAATTATTTTTTTAACTTTCAAAAATGGTTAATTTGACAGCATTTTACTGTAAAACTACATGAAATGTCCTGTTTGACCTAATACTGTTTTTCACCATATAGTAATGGAACTTACTATTAACCAATTAATAGCAGCATTTAGCATTTTTAGTCTTTGCCCATTAAAATTACAATTATTTTTTTACAGTGAACTATGGCAAATCCAGTGAGTGTGTTTTTATCAAAGTACCAGAACCTTGTAAACGTTTTGTTTCCAGATGGACAGATTAAAAAAAAAAAAACTGTGTCCCCTCACTCCCAGCATAAAGTCAGCCAATCAGAGTTGAGCTTGTCAGATCAAGCAAGTACTTGTCAGTTTTTTTATATGCAGCATGCATTAGACAGTCAGTGAATGTGGCCAGTCTGAGACAAGAATCCACCTAGTAACCACATAACCTCCGACAACAACATCCCGGCAAACATCTACAACACTGTGGCAGCATTTTCTAAAAGTAAAAATCTAGTCAAGTTTTTATTGCATTGAACTTCTGACTTATTCTCCCTTTCATTTCTCTCACAGCTCCTGAGGAAGAGGCACATAGGAAATGATATAGTCACGATTATATTCCAGGAGCCGGGAGCCCAACCGTTCACTCCACAGAATATTCGTTCTCACTTCCAGCACGTGTTCATCATTGTTCGTGTGCACAGCCCTTGCTCTGACAACACCTGCTACAGGTTGGCCTTGTTTCCATAGCAACCCTAGCTAAGAACAGTATTGCATGTATGCCTGTAGCCGATTGCTTAGATATGTTATGAAAATGTAGTTCAGTGAGTGAAAAACCTGCTGGGATTGGTGGAAATAAGTAATAAACTCTTTTTGTTTTTTTCCTGTAGTGTCGCAGTGACCCGCATGAAGGACGTCCCTCCGTTTGGTCCACCGCTACCTTCAAATGGCCTGACGTTCCGGGACCCAGCTGCCTTCCGTGCTTTCCTGCTGGCCAAGATCATCAACGCAGAGAACGCTGCGCACAAATCAGAGAAGTTCCATGCTATGGCAACACGCACGCGCCAAGGATACCTGCGGGACCTGGCGGAGAACTGCGTTTCCACTACGCCACTCGACACTGCTGGCAAGCTGAACAATCTCATCTCGCTGGCCTCCAAACGCAAGGAACGCATCCGGGCACGTGAGGGAGCAGAAATGGGTGCCTTAGGGGCGCTGATTTGGCGCGTACTTGCGCAGGACTTCAGTGGCGGAGGCGCCGAGTTTCCCTGTGCTCTCGCCATCTCCAGCGAGTACATTGTCCTGGCGGACTGCTCCACCAAAGAGGTGGTGTTTAACTGTTTCTGTGCTGATGTGATTGGTTGGACAGCAGAGAGACTTGCACTGAAGATTTTCTATGGCAGAGGAGACCATGTTGCCTTACGGGTACCAGAGGGCAGTGCGCAAGATATCAGAGAGGTGGTGCAGAGACTTAAGGTACTGATACAACATACATGGACAGTCAGTGAATTGGTTTCCATTATGGGATATGCCTTTAAACTCCTGTCTGTGTTTTTTTTTCCTTGCAGGCATTGACTATAGGTTGTGAGACAGTTGATATGACGTTACGGCGTAATGGTTTAGGCCAGCTTGGTTTCCATGTGCGTTTGGACGGAACTGTGTCCGAAGTGGAGGAATACGGCTTCGCTTGGCAGGCGGGACTCCGGCAGGGTAGTCGTTTGGTGGAAATCTGCAAAGTTGCCGCAGTGACGCTCTCCCACGAGCAGATGATCGACCTACTGCGGACTTCGGTCACTGTGAAAGTGGTCATTATTCCACCTTTTGAAGAGGGAGGGGCCCGCAGGTGAGCCTTATGGGAATTTGCACTTATTATTTGAGTTTGATGCCATTTTAAAATCTAGATGACTGCTGTTTGAGAAATCAAATGAAATCAAATTCCTCACAATACAGTAGACATCATAAGACATGCTGCATTATTTATTAGGTCACAGAAGCCACATCTGAAGCGGTATGTAGACATACTTTTTGAGGTGACAGTAGCAGTGTGCAGTGCATCACACACTCACATTGCTGGTTCTTGTGCGTATCTGACAGATTTTTGGTACGCATATACAGTGTATGACTGGGTTCCTCAAATCCAGCCCTCGAGGGCTACTGTCCTGCAGAGTCCTTCATCCCTAATCAAAGATACCTGAGCAAACAGGTCAAGATCTTCAGATACAGGTAGTTGATCAGGATGTGAGGTAAACTTTGCAGGGCAGCGACCTTCCAGGGCTGGATTTGAGGAACCCTGGTATATTAGCATCTTTAAGATGATTTTGAAAATTACAGGTCTGAAGCTGAATTAAGCTGTCTTAATTTAGTAACTCTTGAAACTACAGATCCACTATATATCAAACATATCACCATATCAGATTTTAAAATGTATCGGTATTGCCTGATAATGGATATTTAATTGTGGATGCTTATTTTCCATGTTTTTACATTTAAGTTTGCCGTCATCTAACACTCACTTGAAGGTAATCTTTAACGCTAATAATTTAATATTTATCAAATCTCAAAATTAATATACATTTTTCATACTGTACATTATGATGTTGTGATGCCAACATTTACTGGTAGCATTTTAAACAATTGGCTTTAGATTTCTGTGTTTTCTTTTTTATTTATTTAGACAAAACAATATCAATTTTTGAAAGGGAAAGTTCACCCAAAAATAAACGACATTGTTATAAGGACATCGTTAAAATAGTCCATGTGATATCAGCGGTTCAACCTTAATTTTATTAAGCTACGAGAATACTTTTTGTGCTCGAAGAAAACAAAAATAACAATTTCTTGTCTTCCGTGTCAGTCTTCGACATGCGTTCACTTCATGGCAGTAACCACAGCGCATGCGTGTGCATTCCTCTCTTTGTTAACAAGGCGCAACGTATCCGGGTTCTACATCAGAGCGGCGGCTCATGCGTCAACAGCACCACACACGTGTCGTGGTGCTCTTGTAAATGCGTGGCGGAGACTGACACGGAACGGAAGAGAAGAAATTGTTGAATAAAGTCGTTATTTTCGTTTTCGTTTTTCGTAGCTTCATAAAATTACGGTTGAATCACTGATGTCACATGGACTATTTCATCGATGTCCTTACTAACTTTCTGGGCCTTGAACTTGGTAGTTGCGTTGCTGTTTATGCAGGGTCAGAAAGCTCTCGGATTTCATCAAAAATATCTTAATTTGTGTTCTGAAGATGAATAAAGGTCTTACAGGTTTGGAATGAAATGAGAGTGAGTAATTAATGACAGAATTTTTATTTTTTGGGGGGCTAACCCTTTAAATATGCTGTTTATCAGTTATCAGCCATAACATGAAATGTAAAACAGGATCCAATGAACCCAAACATAATATAAATATAAATTATGAAGTATAATTATGGAAACAACATAAGGGAAACATTGATCCAAGAATACAGTATTGATGCAAATAGTGATAAACAGAATTTCAGTGCATTGTTTAGAGCAGGGGTTCTCAAAGTCTACATTCAAAGGTCCAAATCTGAATTTTCATCAATGTCAAAGGTCCGGAACAATTGATTTTAATAAACATGCATAACAAATCAACACTATTTTTATTTTTTTTATTAAGTGCCTTTTGCATTCAAAATACATTAATAGCAAGTGCAAAAGTGGCAAAACAATTAATTTAAGTGTCAACAAGAGAGGTCAACCAATATGGGTTTTTCTCTAGCCAGTGCTGATATTTAGAAATCAGAGCAAACGATTGCTCTGATGCCGATACATCCCCCCCCTCCCCCGATGGGCCGCCACAAATAAATCAATGTATGGGAAACACTGGACACTGCTATAAGTCAAATGGCCATAATCTAAGTGATAACAAAAAAAAAATTACTCATATTGCACAGCGGTGAAGTGTCGCCCGATTACATCAAACGTCATACGCTCACTTGGTGTCATCATGACAACAAATGTCACGCGTGAAAACTTTAAATATCTTGCCTTCGCTTTCATTTCGGACCATCTCCAAAAAGACATAAAAAAATAAACAAATGATTTACAAGTTTAACATGCGTTTATCAAAGTAGAAAATATAATTAGTGCTCTTGAAATACGAAATGGAGGCGGGTCCGGATTGAATTCTCTCTGGATCCGGACCGGAGTTCGGACTTTGAGAAGTGCTGGTTTAGAGGTTTCCAATTAGAAAACCATGGTCCAGGTCAGAACCACAAATCATTATTTATATGTATTTCATTTATAAATCTTTTTTAATACCCTGTTCCTGTACATGCCCTGACAAACAATTTTAATTGGTTTATTTAAAAATCATTTGCGCAAGCCATAATACCATATAATTGCTCTTGCAGTAATTTGAAATTTCACATCAGAATCAGTTTAAGGTATGATTGTTTGGACATTTACTGGGAAGGAAATGTAGAGATTAGACCTCTTGGAACTTATTAATACCCCTAATTAAATACCCCTGCAGAGGATGGGCAAAGAGCCATTAGCCCAACATTTTTATCAGAATGTTAGACAGCTCTTGTGACTCCATTAAATTCATTCCGCTTTGATAAATCATTAACGGAGAACACCATAAAAGACTGTCGGACTCCAGCCTGTCTCATAGTCTAGAGACAAGAGCGTCGACTGCTTCCTTCATTCAGTGTATTGGTGCCTATGATGTTCCAGAAATCCATAAAGCATCAATCCCTTAATTAACGTCTGTGTGGATGTTTAAAAAAAAAAAAAAAAAGCCAGATATACAGTTACAGTCCAGCCCAGCTAAAATCCTGTGCAATCCTGGAATCCTTTTCTTTGAATAAGACAGAAAACATCCTGTCAGTGTTTTCACTTTCACAGAATAGACATTTTCTGACAGATGAAGGCAGGAACCCCAACTCAGCAATAGTCGTTCTGTACAGAAAACAGCAACTTTAGGCTTAAAATCTGGGCAGCAACACATTTCAGATCTGACAGGGCTGTTGTTATTGGGTTTTTTTTGCACTTTGCACCCGTCTGGAGACCCATTCTCGTTTTGGAAAGATTAATGACGAGCCTCGTGGCAGAATTAATGCTGCTTGTTGCAAATGCCTGCCGGCTGGAACCCCTCTGACATAATTCAAAGATTCAGTTTCACTGTTTTTATAGGTGATGCAAAAAACACTAGACGTATCTTCAAACAAGAGGGAAAAAGCTTTTGTTTCTCTCACTCGTACCTCCTCTTTGTCTGATGCACCAACACACACACTCGCGCGCACGCACATACACAGGCACTCACCAGATTTTGAGAATGTTGGCAGACGCCTCAGTTCTCGGGGGAACAGTGAGTGGGAGTGTTAGAGAGAGAGGGACAGATAGAAAGAGAGTGTTAGAAGAGGAGAGGAGAGAGGGATGAAACAGTTTACATATGAAAACAGTGATTATGTGAAGCCTCAATTTTGCTGCGTCGAAAAGGTACGTCTGCAGGCGCTTCTAAACTTCGTATTTTGGTCTTAAAAATCCATTTTTACATTTAAATTCTTAATGCACATTTAATTTCATAGTGCATATTTGACCGTTTAGCGTCGCATGACTCTGAACTTTCTCCTGAGTGGCTGCTGTTAGGGGCTAATTACTCATCAGCGTGTTTGATTGCGTGCTAGCGGGACATGTGTTCGCCGTTGTGGTTAAATAAACTCCTTTTGAGATGTTCTCTCTCGCGCACACATGCATCCAAACACCCCCCACCCACACTGTGCCGTGGAACGAAAGAGCGTGTTAATTGCATGCTTTGACATGCTTGTCTTTCTGTCATTCTATCTCTTTCGTTTTCCCTCCACTGTTTGTATCTCTTTCCCTCTCAGCGGTCCAGCCTCTGTTTGTCGAGGAGTGCCAGGGGAGCAGATTGCATGAGACTAAAGCCTGGAATCTGTGAAAAAGGGGCTATAAATAAATAAAGGGGGTTTAATTAAGAATGTGTTCGGCGTGAGGCTGACAGGGACCGGGCGGCGTGTTTGGAATGCAGGGAAAGAATATAAAGACGGTAGATGCTGAGGCATGTTTGAGCGCCTCCTCGCTCGGAAACAAAGTGGGAGGAACACCCCTCCTCCTCTTTCTCCCTCCATCTCACCCTCCCTCTCTCTCCTTCCTCTTGTTATCATAGTGAAAGAGAGGATTGGATGGGTGGAGAGCAGAAATCTGTGCATGTGTGTGTGTGTCCGGTTGTCAGGGCTCATTTGTACTTCAGCTGTCAGTCAGAGCCTCATGGCGCTGCCGCGGACATCCGATACAACAGTCTGGTCTACACTCGGAGGTTAGTGATGGGCTTGGAGACAAAGAGAGGATGGATGTGAAACGCTGGAGCTCAATTGTATTACAACAATGAATTACACAGGATACTTGGACACGGTGAAGGTGTTGGATGGATAGATAGATGGATGGATGGATGGCAGTAAAAGAGGAGTGGTGGAGCTGACAGCACTCTTTTAGTGATGAAGAGGAAGATTTTCAGTGCAGCAACATGAGGCTGTGCTCTTGTATTTCACGCTCAGGCTTTTTCTAGCCTTTGTCCAAGCATGGCTTCAGTCTCTTTGATTAAGAAGCATTTATTTGCGCTGAAAAATTATGTCTTATTATGTCTTTAACATCTTAAAAAAAAACAGCAAAGGCTGATAATTGTTTGAAAATGTCTAGTTTTTTCAATATACAGTAGAATTCAAAAGTCTGAGACCACATTGAAAATATGTTTTTTTCATTTAATCCTGGAAGTAAAATTTTTGAATTTTGAAAAAAAAAAATTTTTTAACATGATATAAAATATGAAATATCTAAGATTTGGGTTACACTTTATTTTAAGGTTGTTATAGAGTAATTATTCATTTAAGAACTGAGTAATAAATTAACGCCATGCACTTGCTATAGGGTTAGTTGCCTGTAATTATGCAAAATTTACTGTTGTTACTATAGTAAGTACATGTAATGTGTAACAACGATACTGTAAAATAGTGTTACCAAGATTTGTATTAAGATTTGTACTATTAAAAAAAATGTTTATATTTAAAATGTTGTAATATATTAAAGTTACGGAGCCCTACACAGCATAAGGGGAAAAAATAGGTTTGTTTATTAATTTGTTCCCTCGTTTTAGCTGAATTGTGGACATTTAGTGTCCAATCATTTAGTCCGTTTAAACCCCTCCCTTTTTAACAATCGACCACATGCTCGCATTCAGATCTTGGATGGATAGAAGTACTACTTCTGTCGCTACTTTGTTTTTATTGTGACTTTAAAATGCGGGCATGATTTAATTACAAAATGGAAACAAATTAAGTCAAATTCTTAATTCGTCACCACAATATAATGATCAGAACACGATCATTGGCTGCTGTTATTAAAGCAAGAGGGGCAAAGCAAAAGCAAAGTTAATTTAAGTTTTCATTCACATTGCTATACTCATAATTTGTAATGAAAGATGTTGTATTAAATTAAAATGTAAAATGGTCATTTTTATTAGTGGTCTCAGAGATTTTGGGCACCTTTGTAGCTGGCAGGTTTATATAAACATGTTGAGCTGATAGTTAGTATTCAGTTTACATCCTCTATGTCTCTATCTGCCCTCTATACATTCTCAGCGTGTCGGTGTAGTCAGTCAGGGCTAGTTTATGTGCCCTTGTGGTCTTCAGAAGAGAGTTTTTTGGTGTATTAGACAGAAGCGCTGTGAAGTCTGATGTGTTTTCCACTCTCCCCTCCTCCTCTCGCTCTCCTCCCTGCTTCCTTTTGTCTCATTTTGGCTTTCTGACTCTCGGTTTGTCTGTCTTTTTCTCCCTCCCTGTGGATGGGCGATAATAATGGGTAGCAGCATACAATAAAGATGAAGATGTAGGAAATATAGATGTCAAGGGGCAGAAGGTGCTACTAGAGTAAGGGTTGGAATATCAGGTGAATTGTGGAGAATTGTTGGTTATTTTTCTAGTGGCTGAAATTGGTAGGATAGCCAGGATAGCAGTACTTTAATAGAATTCCTGGGCTTGTAACCATATGCTACTGGTAAGATTTTTTTAATGTTTATAAAGTAGGGCTGCACGATTATGACAAAAATCATAATTGTCGATTATTCCCTTGAAATTGTAATTGCGATTATTAATTACGATTATCACAATTTACACTGAATTATGTTTATACCATTGTTTGATGCAACTGCATGCCGTAATTTTTATATGAAAATAAACAAGCTGAAAACACTCTAACTGAAAAAATTGTAGTGCTTTTCCATAGTATTAAGCCTCAAATGTCAACTATACATCGGATTGGTTTCTTCTTTAAATGATAAAAAAGTAAAAATAACTAAAACAATGGAAAAACCCTTAAGATAACATGTAGAAAGAAAAAACATATCTTAAGCACGCCGAATAACATAAGTGGACATTGAACGATTAATTGCCGCTTTGAACGATTACGTAATTGTGGCATCCATACATTAGAAATTCGATTAATTGTGCAGCCCTATTATAAAGTCTCTTATGCTCACCAAGGATGCATTTATTTGATCAAAAATCAGTAATATAGTGAAATATTGTAACAATTTAAAATGACTGTTTCTATTGTTGTGTATTTTAAAATGTAATGTATTCCTGTGATGACATTACTCTAGCCTTCAGTGTCACATGATTCTTCAGAAATCATTCTATTATAATGAATTAATCATTTCTTATTGTTATCAATGTTAGTTTTTTTTGTGTGTGGAAACGGATACACATTTTTTTCTAGATTCTTTGATGAATAGACAGTTAAAAAAAAAAACATTTTATAGATGTCTTTATTGTCACTTTTGATTAATTTAACGCATCTTTGCTAAATAAAAGAACTGATCCTAAACTTTTCTAAACAGTACTGTAAGTTTTTAATGATTTTGTAAGGAAAGGTACTGACCCTCTCTGCTGACAAACTGAATTGTAGTAGATGAGATTGATAAAGCTGTTGTTTAGAAGAAAGTCAGATCAAAGGACAGTTACCTTGACTTGAGTCCTTGTGTGAAAGTGCTGACGGTGGAGGAGGGGGGAGAGGGGGTGGCTTCTGACACAGAGTGGGTTTCAGTTTCCCATCATCATCAGAAAGCAGAGAGACTCAGAGGGATTCTGGCGCTGATGAGAGCGTTTCATCCTCATGCTGTTTGGCATTCAGTAGGGGTTAGTGTACTGGTCAACAGGGATTTGGGACTAATCTGCCAGTGAACCAGACCCGCTGTGCTCAAGTACACATTCAAATTACTGCAGAACTCTTTTGAAACATCCCTTAAAATCTGTAACCTTTAACCCGGGATGAAGAGTTTTTGGCACATAGGCTTTAAAACAGTCATAATCAACCTTATCTCACATAGCCAGTCCTTTGACTTGAGACAAGCCGTCTGCTCCCATTTTAGCTTATTCTGACCGAGATCCGCTTGTTTAGACAGGATGAGACTGACATGCTAAATGACCAGACAGGCAGCCACAAAAATGACTTACGGGTGGTTTATCTAAAATATAAACTATAATAAACCAGTGTGGAAATGCAAATAAAATAAAGGCGTGGCATTTTCAGAGGCTGCAATTATGATCACTGTGGTATATTTTAATATGTTTATTTTATCTACTGTTCAAAAGTTTGGATTCAGTGAGATTTTTAAGTAATTAATACGTTTATTTAGCAAAGATGTATGGAATTGATCAGAATTGACATTTATTATGTAAGAAAGATTTCTATTTCATATTGCAGTTTCTATTAATTGGAATCCTGACAAAATGCATCAGTTTCCACAAAAATAATAAACTGTGTGACACTGAAGACTGGAATAATTTTAAAACATGTTAAAGTCGAAAACAGCCATTTTAAATTGTAATATTTCATAACGTTACTCTTTTTACTGTATTTTTTGATCAAATATAAATGCAGCATTGGGGCACTTTTAAAGAGACTTTAAAAGATTTTAAAATAAATTTTTACCGACCAAACTGTTGGACTGTAGTGTATAAATTATATATTGTTATGAGGTACGAAGTGATGAACTGATGACAGTTTTAGAGTCCTTGGTTATTTACATATTTAAATATGAATAATTTATGACTGTGTGTTTGTAGGGGCTGTACGGAGGAGTACGAGATGAAGATGATGGAGCAGAAGGGAGAAGCGGAGCCAGTGGCTGCAGGGTATCGTGGTGGGCAGCGAACCCCAGTATGGCGCTGGGACAGCCCACCTGGTACACACAGCTCTGCTCAGCGCTGGACCCCCAGCGGACCCCCACCAGTCCCCAGCCGTACACACAAAGCCCTGGTCCCCATTCCATACAGAGAGCCCCAACACATCTCTGCTAAAAGGTGAGACATTTCAGCATATAGTTAAAATCTCAAGGAAACCAACTATTGGCCAGATCTGTTGGCTTTGTTTTCTTCTCACTAGCTATTTCCGTCTCCTCCCACAGGCCTGTCAGTTACCCAGAGAACCATTACAGTGTGTCTCCTCTTGCCGGGGACAGAGGGATGCAGTACAGAAACCCTTCGGCTAGTTTCTCCAGTCCAGGCTCTGGGTTCAGCTCCAGCGTACTGGGGGTGCCGGGACTCAGTGGACCCTTTGTCCACTATAAACCCACTCGAGACGGGTCAGTTGTTTTGTTTTTTGAAGCTTTTGCCATCAGTACCTTACAACACTATCATCTGACTTGTCAGTTGTTTTAGTTCAGCATATGAGAATTCTGAGAGATTCACACACTAAAATTCATAGATGGGCCATTCATCGGCAACTAGGGCTGATATTTTTAAGCATTTTGACAATATAGAGATATACACTCAGATTATTGCCTAATAAATCCTGTCAGGGTGTTCATCTGACAAAATGAATTGAACTTCCCAACACTGTTTGCTATCAGAGACATTATTGAAATATCTGTATTGCTTTCATATTGTGTAAATATTCAATATCTTTCCCATAACTGTTGGGAAAGTGATACAGAGCAGAAGCAATAAATGATAGCGAGGATAGAAATTAACATCTTCAGGCGCTGTTTACCGTCATCGGTGGGTGTGTCTGATGGTAAATGAGAGGCTGTGGTTGAGGCATGTATCAGCTAGACCTAAACTGCTGCTGATTCACAAGCCTATTGTGTGTTTGTGTGTGATTGTATATGTGTATAATGCAGAGGTCATGGCATGTACAGATTTTCATAGTGCACTATTGTATCCTTGATGGTTAGCTGCCCTGTTCAACCAGAGGAACTTGAATGTTTGGGGTTTTTTGAAGTTAACATACACTGAATGGTTCACAATAAGACTAGGAACAAGAAAAGAAATGGGCAAAAAAAAATCATGTTGACCGACTTTGTATTTTTCTGCTTTTCCTAGTCACATGCATTTATATTTAATGTAATTAAAAAAAGTAGGTAATTGATTAGCATATCCCGTTGTTCTGCATCTAAATTAGGGCTTGTCCCCTCCAAACACCATCCCCATGACAAACACCTTAAATATTGAGCTCACAAAGAACTTTATTAGCAAGATAATTGATTCTGAACCATATTTTAAAATCTGCATAAAATCGAAATGGACCCGGTTTACTTTGTTAGCACACATTACTAGCGATATGGTGAACTTTTAATCTGTGCAGGAAAAGTTAATCTACAGAACTAAATTGTCTTCGTAATATTTAGTCAACACTTGAAAATTTGCTTCCCTTCTGGAATAGCATTCATTTTCTGCTGACATCAGTTTAACGGCCTGAGGCAGAACATCCTTAACCCTTCTTTTCCAAACTTCAGCTTTCTGTGAGCTAGAGATTATTAGGACTGTCAAAAAAAAATGTGAATTTCTAATATTCGTTGAATTTAAAATAAAAAATCCACATTCGAATGCAAAAACGTTGCAAGTTCAACTTTGAAAAAACATATCTCGAGACTTTATAGCGGGGTTTTTTCCCCATCCCACTGCATCTCATGTTTTTAAATGAAAAGTGTACTCTTTGTGATTGGCTTTAGGCCCTTTGTATTAAACTATGCATACATACATGATGCTCTTTAAACATTAAATTCGTGATTTCAAATTATGCTATGCTTTATGCATTTGCCCACTGTCATATTCATGTCATTTTCACTGTGTGCTGTATGTAAAATGAGTGTTACCTTGGCTTTATTTGAAAAAATATGATTCCCAATGCACACAAACTTCCCAGAATACGGAGTGCTCTGTTGGTTACAGTTTACTTCCTTTTTAATTATATTTTTATTAAATATTTATTTATTTGAGAAAAATACTTTGTCATCTAAAGTATAAGTATGTTTATTTTACAAATTAATTTTTTTATCCATTTTCAAATTATTTCAAATTTCTTTAATATTAATTAAAATAAATACAATTATATCGGCTTTATATCGGCCATCGGCCACCCTGCTTTCCAAGATATCGGCATCGGCTGTTAAAAAACCAATATCGGTCGACCACTAATTGAAATTATGCCTTTTAAATTAGAATATAATTCGAATTTTGATAATATTTAAGTACAAAATTCGAATTTAGTTTTTCAGCCATTTTGACAGCCCTAGAGATTATAATGCAATATTCCATTTCACTTGGAAATACGTTTTAATATTAAAGTTAGTTGCAACTTACAGCTCACATAGTGTTTAAAGTTTTCCTGAATGTGTTTACAGTTTAAAGTGCATTAGGGTGTTATAGAGAGTTGTTGGGGTACTGTGAGTCTGTTAACATTTCACACTGACTCCGTTTATGGTGGTGATTCAGCGAGATGTGCTAATGAGTGCTATTATTAGTCCCATCAGATTCAGCCGTACATCACCACTCAAACCCACAAGGTGACAAGTGACAGAACACTTGGGTTGCAACAGACTTTGGATTTAATGTGGCATGTGAATGATGCAGACTTTGCTGCAGGGTGTCAAAAATGACCCTGTTTGGTTTATTAATACTCATAATGTGTTTGATTCATTGGTGCATGTACCAAATAAAATGTTTGGGTTGTCTGGACGTACATCACAATACAGAACAAAAGATCTGTCTGTAATTTCGTTTCATTGGGACTTTAAAGTCAAATGTCTTTATCTGCCTCTGGGGCAGCTGTCCTTTTCGGCTTTTGTGTCCACACTCCCCTTCAACCACCTGTCATACACAAACCCTTTCCACAATCCAATAAATTCTGATGACTAAT
The DNA here is from genome assembly GCF_001515605.1 of Sinocyclocheilus anshuiensis. Taxonomy (NCBI): domain Eukaryota; kingdom Metazoa; phylum Chordata; class Actinopteri; order Cypriniformes; family Cyprinidae; genus Sinocyclocheilus; species Sinocyclocheilus anshuiensis. Next base: position 178,777 of record NW_015540832.1, on the reverse strand, counting down.
ATCCCATCCCTTGTTATCTGTGAACAGTATTTCATGTTGACTTCAAAACTGCTGTAAGCATTTTCCACTGTTTTGCTAACTCTAACCACATGTCGTTCTTCCAAATCCCTGCTCTCCAATAAAATGCCAGCCAACCTGATCCAAGTGGTCAGAATTTAGCTGGTTAACATAGGTTAAATAAGAATGTATTTAATAACATGTTAATATTTGTTGTGTGTGTAGGTTTGGGTCAGTCCAGCGGCCTCTCCAGCCATTTGATCCACACGTTACAGTCGATGTCTCTAGTGGAGAATCATCATCTGGTTTCACTAGCCAAGAAAGCACGATGGAGCGCAACAAGTCAGGTAAACAAACATGCATAATTCAAAGACATTTGTGACCATGGACCACAAAACCAGTCATAAGTGTACAAAAGTGTCTCAAAATTGAGATTTATACATCATCTGAAAGCTGAATAAATAAGCTTTCCATTGATGTATGGTTTGTTAGGACAGGACAATATCTGGCCGAGATACAACTTTTTGAAAATCTGGAATCTGACGATGCAAAAAAATCTAAATATTGAGAAAATCGCCTTTAAAGTTGTCCAAATGAAGTTCTTAGCAATGCATATTACTAATCAAAAATTAAGTTTTAATGTATTTATGGTAGGAAATTTACAAAATATCTTCATGGAACATGATCTTTACTTAATATCCTAATGATTTTTTGCATTAAAGAAAAATCGATAATTTTGACCCATACAATGTATTTTTGGTTATTGCTACAAATATACCCCAGCGACTTAAGACTGGTCTTGTGCTCCAGGGTCACATGGAGAACCAGTCCTTAAATAATGACTGCTGTAAATGTGTTTTGCGTACCGCCCCATCACTGAGTGCCCTCTGCTGGATACACTGTAAATATAGGCTTCTTTACGAAAACCATTGGGTTTCACTGGTGATCACTGGTCATTATTCAGGCATTAATTGAGTCTTGTTATTGTTTACTAAAGCAAAAATGATTAAAAGTCATTTTCTTTATTGAAATAAAACAAAATGTAAATATTAGATGGAAAAACTCCAACTAGAAATAAACTAACTGAAATAAATAGAAGTTAAAGCTGAAGTACAACAATAAAACTAAATAAAAAAATTAATTAATTAAATTTAATAATTTATGCATTTACCAGACGCTTTTATCCAAAGTGACTTACAGTGCATTCAGGCTATACATTTTTTACCAGTATGTGTGTTCCCTGGGAATCGAACCCACAACCTTTTGCGCTGCTGACGCAATGCTCTACCACTGAGCCACAGGAGCATGAGGTTTAAAATGAAATCTGAAAATATAAAAATAAAAGCTAATTCAAAATATCAATAAATACTATAATATTATATAAATAATATTAAAATAATACTGAGTCTGATAGAGAAACACAACAAACATCTGATTATCAAGCACAATGAAGCGTGTCAAACATAAAAATAAGGGCTGTTCACACTGACAACCAGGTTAAAAAGCGACTGGAAGCAATTCATTTTGAATGAGTCACTGATTTGTTTAACAAAAGTGATCCGTCTCCTGTAAAATACTAAAGTTAGGTTAAGGCAAGATTAAATTTATCTTTAGATGTTTATATAACATTCTAAAAAGATTAAATATTGCTTTAGTTTGAAACTTTCAGGGTGCATGTAAACAGTTTTGTGTCAGTGTGAATTGGACTTTACTCCTTTTGTGTTTTTTTGTTGGACAGAGCCCATGTGGCATGTTCCTGCTTCATCACGAGGTGTGTCAGTGGGCTCAGCTCCGAGAAGACAGACTCGACAGGACGTTGCAGGGAAGGACTCTCCAAACCGCCACTCTAAGGTAAAAAGTCATCATCAGGGTAACCAGGAAGTTGTTTCATTTGGCCCTTGTGTACTGATCACTCTTCCTCCTGCTCTGTCTCAGGGTGAAGCACACTATTCCAGTCACTCCAGCAGTAACACGCTCTCCAGTAATGCTTCCAGCAGTCACAGCGACGAGCGCTGGTTTGACAGCGTGGGAGGTGTGGTTTCCGGTGCCCTGAGTGACCCCTCAGACCCTGAGCCTGACCCTATGGGCAAGGGAGGCTCCAGTGACAGTGGCATCGATGCATCTCTCTACACGCCAAGTCCCAACACTAAAGGAGCCAAACCTAGCCGCAGCCTTGCAGGAACCCCCCATAAACCTTTGCATGGTTCTGCTACCTACAGCGGCTTGCAGGAGCTGTCCGGAGCAGGAGGGAGGGCGGGAGGAGAGGATCGTCGCAGGGAGTCTTCACCCGTCATTGCATTTGCAAATCAAAGCAAGAACTATCGCACCCGCACATTCCCCCCTCCTGGATCAGCCAACGTCGACAACTTCAAACCAAGGTATTGTATTTATTCTGAAATGTATACACTACTGTTCAAAAGTTTGGGGTCAGTAAGTTTTTTTTTTTTTCTTAAGAAATTAATACTTTTATTTAGTGACAATGCATTAAATCAATCAAGAGTGACAGTAAATGCATTTATAATGTTACAAAATATTCCTATTTGAAATACAGGTGCATCTCAATAAATTAGAATGTCGTGGAAAAGTTCATTTATTTCAGTAATTCAACTCAAATTGTGAGCTTCCATACCACCTCAGCAGTGCCACAAACTGATCACCTCCATGCCACGCCGAATTGAGGCAGTAATTAAAGCAAAAGGAGCCCCTACCAAGTATTGAGCACATGTACAGTAAATGAACATACTTTCCAGAAGGCCAACAATTCACTAAAAATGTTTTTTTTATTGGTCTTATTAAGTATTCTAATTTGTTGAGATAGTGAATTGGTGGGTTTTTGTTAAATGTGAGCCAAAATCATCACAATTAAAAGAACCAAAGACTTAAACTACTTCAGTCTGTGTGCATTGAATTTATTTAATACACGAGTTTCACAATTTGAGTTGAATTACTGAAATAAATGAACTTTTCCACGACATTCTAATTTATTGAGATGCACCTGTAAATGCTGTTCTTTTTAACTTTCTATTAATCAAAGAATTAAAAAAATGTATTATAGTTTACACATAAAACAGAATGAGTTCTGAAGGATCATGTGACACTGATGATTGGAGTAATGATGCAGAAAATTCAGCTTTATCTTTACAGGAAATAATTAACAGTTAAAAAAACAGTTCTTTAAACTGTAATAATATTTCACAATATTACTGGTTTTACTGTATTTTTTGACCAAATGAATGCAGCCTTGGTGAACATTAGAGACTTTTAAAAACATCTTTCTGATCCCAAACTTTTGAATGTGTACCTCGATTAACATAGCAAAGCACAGATAAGGGATAATTAAAAACTTTAAACGAAAAGAAATGTTGCCGTGTAAACTAACTGAAATAAATTAGCTATATCACACGAGTAGCAGTGCGATATGGCTGTATATCAGCACGGCTGTGATTTGGCCATAGGTAATCACAGCGTGCTGATGTACAGCCATATCGCACAGCTATGAGTGTGATACTGTGTTTACGAATATATAAAAACTAGGGCTGTCTTAGACATTAGATATTATTCGTTTTTATTAGGGCTGGGCAAAAAATCAAATGCGATTTTCATGCGAATCTCGTCAGTAAAGTCGCTTCTGGTGATTAGTAGTAAATCTCCAGCATGTGCAATGAAATTGGCAATGAATTTCCTGCGATTTTGTGTAGCTTGTCAGTGATCTACGGCTCTGTGTAGTAAATGCGCTCCATCTGAAAGCACGTGCTGGAGATTTACTACTAATCACCAGAAGCGACTTTACTGACGAGATTCGCATGAAAATCGCATTTGATTTTTTGCCCAGCCCTAATAAAAACGAATAATATCTAATGTCTAAGAGACATCAGAGCCAGCTGCAAATTCCCAAAAAACTGGCCGAGGTAAGGCTGCTCTCGGTGGATTCATGAGCGCTGAACGGCCGCTGACACCCTGGAGCTCACATTTCCAAAAACATCGAAACAAATTTAAAGTAGACGTTATCTTTATTAACAAACTTCATATTTGAAGTATTAATAACTACATTCTCGCCTAAAAAAAACTATATTCCGTGACACAAAACCATATTTATATAATTTAAATGGATTTGGCCGTTTGCCATGATGCTTACTGTGAGAAATGCTGCAAGTGGAGTTCTGTTATCACTAGAATATCACACGGCTAGAAAAGGCTCTCAGCCAGTCAGATTCGAGGACCAGAAAGAACTGTTGTATAAAATGAGTTAAAGGTGAAGTACTACAGTAAAAACTTTTGAATGCTAATGTACCTTGATAGACATAGTGGAGCACAACACACATATGGGATAATTCAGGTGTGACTGACAAACATATGTGCACAAACGGCAGTTATAGCGTGTTATAAATGTGATTTTCAGTGTTAATAATCCTGACCTACCAACGCATGAATTGTATGTATTTTTGTTTCTGGGATTTAGGTCCTGCTATACCCCTCAAGGGTACAAGACCCCTGCTGTGGCTGATAAACCCCGGCCTTTCAGATCTTCAACAGTCACACCCACGTCAGGCTCCGCCCAGCTGTCAAGCTCCGCCCCCAAGTCCTTTAGTAAAACCAAGAGTACATGGCAACAGGAGGAGAACAGCACAGCAACCAGCACCACCTCCACTGACAGCAACAGCAACAGCTGCAAGTATGTGTGTTTGTGAAGTGTATATTTCATGTTTATGAGAAGGCTGATGGATTATGAAATAGATGCACAACATATTTAAATCTTGGTCCTGATTATTATTGTGTGTGCTTTCAGGCAGCTGGATATGAACAGTAAGAACGTGTTCGGACAGCCCCGGTTACGTGCCTCTCTGAGGGACCTGCGCTCACCACGCAGATCTCACAAGAGCACCATTGAGGACGACTTGAAAAAGCTCATCATCATGGACAACCCTACAGAGACACCATCAGGGGATGGGGTAAACAAACACTAGAAAGAGACAAAAAAATACAACAAGACAATCAATCAAACTCATTTGTTCAATGTGTGTTTGTGCTTCTCTACAGTCTCCTCATCGGACCCTGCAACGTACTTTCTCAGATGAGAGTCTGTGCAGTGGACGGAGAGATTCTAGTTATGCAAGCACGCCTCTTTTTGAAGGACAAGTGCCGCCCAGTGACCTTCTCTTCACCTGCACGCTGCCTACTCGACGCCACGGACACAACACCAATCATGGAGCCCTCATGCCTAGTAAGAAAGGTAGGTGTCATTTGCTGGTCATAGTCAGCTGGTATGTTTTTACTCTTTGGGGTAAACTGTCAATTTTTTGTTTTTTTCCAGTACCATTGTCTGCATCAGAATTATCTCTGACTGAGGTGAGGGATAAGGTTCCACCTCTCAGAAGACTGGACCCTGGACTCATACCTCTTCCTGACACTGCCTGTGGTCTAGAGTGGTCCAGCCTCGTCAATGCGGCCAAAGCATATGAAGGTATCAGGCTGTGTTTGTCTGACACGTCTGATTCTGAAGTCAGACTAAGATACTTTAAGTTATGGAAGCCCATTTTATGTTTTGGTTAATCATAATTATTACATAAAAAGTACATACAAAAAAGAATGTGTAAAAGTAGTTGATTATTACCTTTTTTTCCATCATCGTGACTTATTTCATAATTACAGGGTGTCCGCGGGTCCTTAAAAAGTCTTAAAATGTCTTGATAAATTGTAATAATTTGACATGTAAGATGATGCATACATCTAAAAAGGTTAAAAATAGGCCTTTGTAAAGGTAAATATGCAGATTTAAGTATGTAAAAGCTGATAGAACACTGATGAAAATATTGCTTCAGAATAAATTGTTTACTCCACCAAAAATCTCAGTGATGCAGTTATTTTGTGGGGATATTTTGTATGGAATATTGTCTGCTGACATGAAAAGTTCACTGTATATCATAGTAATAAATACCATTTATTACAGCATTGATATTTTGTTTTCTTTTTAATTTATACACATTAAATATTACATATACATATGTAATAAAATGTGTATTTCCATTACAGGTTTAGGTCTTAAATTTCATATAAGGTGGTATTAAAAAGGTCTTAAAAAGTCTTACATTTAACTTGTTCAAGTCTGCAGAAACCCTGTAATTAGGACCTTTTTATTTCATAATTTCGACATATTTTATTGGACTTTTCTGGCTTTAATGCAAATTTTCTTAATGAAGTATGTTCACTCAGGGACTTAGGTAGGATTTTACCTAAAAAGATTTTAGATTTTTTTTATCATATGTTAATTTTAAAAATCTTATCATATAGTTTTTATTTACTGTATTTGTGTTTATTTTGTGAGATGGCAATAAAATAATGAACTACTACTACTTATGTCTTTATGACTATATCTCATAATTTTGACATTTTATATCATAATTCAGACGTTTTATCTCAATGTCAACTTTTAATCTGATTTCGACATTTTATGTAATTATTTATTTTTCTCATTTCGACTTTATCTCATAATTTGGTCTTTTTATCTCAGAATTTCGACATTTTAAATCTCATCTCATAATTGCAACTTTTTGTCTCATAATTATCAACTTTTTGGTCCTAATTATGATTTACCAAAGTATGATTTTTTCTTATGTGGCAGAAATGGCCTTCCATATAAAGATGATGTCATTTTCAATGTACTTTCTCTTAACCCAACTTAGTATGCACTGACTGCAAGTAAGCCACTGAAGAGTGTAAACACTGTGACTCTTTATGGTTTACAGACTTTACCATTAAGTTTGTTTTGTTCTTGCAACAATCCCATGCAGTATAAAAAAGACTTAAAAGAGAAAATCTTTGTAATCTAAATGACTGAATCTGTGTTGGGGTTTTTTTTTTACAGTGCAAAGAGCTGTTTCTTTATTTTCATCGTCTGAGTCTCACGCGGGCGGCAATGAGTTGAGACCCGTCATCAGCCCGGTGCATTTCCACACGCCACAGACTCCCCGCACCACTCCTACTTTCAGCAGGTAAGACAGACAAACATACACCTGTACTGTATATACTTGCTCTTCCTCTGAGTTCTCTGCAGTGTAGGGTTTAACAGTAGTTAGGGCACAATGTTGGCTCTGCAAGTCTGCATGAAGTTTGCTTAACCTCAAATCAACTCATTCCTTCAATAATGGATTAAGAATTTATATGCAAGTATACTGGTATTAACTTGTTTTTAATTTGTGTGTTGCAGTGAAGAGGTTCCCAATGACCTGTCTGGCCGTCTATATCATCTGGAAGTCATGCTGAAACAGCTGAACAATGATCTGGAAAAAGTGAGTTACATTGAAGGAACCTGACCAGTGCAGGACAGGTTCACTAGGGATGGGTATTTTGAGTAATTTTGTTGCCGAGTATTCAAGCACATAAAGTAGTCAGTTGCTTGAAAATGTGAATTCAAGTTGAAATGAAGTTATTTAAAGTTGAAATATGACACATTTGTCAAATTTATATTTTATTCAAGAACCGATCTGATAGTGTTCACTTTCCACCATGTCATGAAGCATATCAGTAGAGCGCTGCAGGGATGATGTGTTTTTATGCATCACGCTGGTTCCCTCAACAAAAAGCCAATAGCGTTTTTCCATTGGCTTTTGGGTTGCAGAAAATAAACAATGACAAACAAAGGTTTATGATTCCTTCACAAATGAACACAACTTTTACAAATTTTGAAGCTTAAATACAATCAGCAGATGTAAAAAGCCAAAGTTAAGCTATAAACGACCTACACCATGGTCACATGACTTAAACGCCACTGCCATTGAGCTTCTGACAACTGTTTCAGTCTTTATTTAAAGTCTGCGCATTATTTGTGCAGTTCACCCTGGCCAATAAAATGTACAGTTCTCTTTAGAAATTCAAAGTGAAAGAAAATAAAAGTGAAACTGTTGATTTTATAGTAACTTGACCATTTTTGGTGACATCCTCGTAATTATGTTTCTCTCTTCCTCTCCTCCTTTTCCCTCCTCTGTTCCTTCCTGTCCCATCCTCTCAGGAGAAACAGGACAAGTCCACGTTATTAGCAGAGATGGCTAATCTGAGGCAGAACAACCAGCGTCTGCAGGAGGAATCGCACTCAGCCAGTGAACAGCTCCGCAAGTTCAGCAAACTCTTATCCTCTACCATGCCCGAGAGGAAATGACTGTCCCCTTTCATTTGAGAGAAGATGGGATTTGCCTAATATGGCACGTTCAGTGCCAACAGCTAATTTACTTCACAGTCTCTTATTGTCCAGTACATCCACTGTACCGCTCGCCCTCATCTAGATCCTCACCACACTCCAAAACTGCGAGCTTTACGAAAGTGTGATACCGAAATCTGCCTGATGACTTGAGACTTCATATCTTTAACTTAAAGCCGGTACAGAAGTACAAATGTCTATTTTTAAACAAACACACGATTCCTACCTTGAAACGAGCGAGCTCCTCATCTGATCGAACTACTTTCGGAACTATTTTCTCAGTGTAGATTTATTTTTGTACTCGACGAGTTGACACTAAGCTTGAGCCAGTAAAACTGCGAGACGCTAAACATTAGAGAGGCCTATTTACTGCACAGTCAGCTCAACAGCCAAATAAAAGCAACAGAAAATCGACACCTGAGCCACGTGAGACCCTACCTTTCCCAAAACGTTGAGAGAAATCACGTTACTGTACTTGTGAGGAAAAAGGAATGACTCGCAGATAACATGTCACTGTAATTATAATTCTACATCGCATAATCTCATGTGCAGGTACATTGTGTTTATATTTATAGTTCAAACCATCCTCATCTCAGCTGATTTATCATCCAACAGACTTCCTGTAGTGACTGAAACTCTGCAATAATGGCTCTGTAGATCTTCACTTCTCCAGAGATGGAGAACCGCCGCCGCTTTCTGACCAGTGATAGCAAGCACTACTAAAACTGTGATGTTACACCCAAGTCTTTGATCGTTTCCTCTGTGCATGGACATCGCTCAGTCTTTAAGTGACAGCGTCATGTGACAGGAAATGCCACTTGCTCTCTTATGTATGGTTTTGGCATAGCACTGTGTGTAAACTTGGATTTCGACGCTGTATATGTATAGGTATATGCAAAGCCGACACTAAGAAACCCTAGTCAGCTGTGTTCCATACAGACTCTATTTTTCTATTTGTATTTAGTTCAGGTTTATCAGGTGAAACGACTGTTGGCAATAGATAGCTGTTTTCAACTTCTAGACAGATCATGGTGTTTACATACTAAGACGATCCACGCAGTACTCGGTTATGCGCTCTTACTGGAATAACAGTCAGGCTGGATCGAATATGGTTTATCATGTACCCCATGTTACTCTGTACATGTCTGCCTTAAAGTGGTCAGCTGTGACCAGTGATGTGTTGTAATTTACCACTCATATCAGCTCTCTCCATCCCTTTAACCTGATGCGACTGGAAAAAAGATCTCCTCTCTCAGGACCCGTAAGCTGACCTCTCGATGACCTGATCTATTCGTCTCTGACCTATTTATCCACGTCAAAACAAAAGCACTGCAACAGTCGGTTATCTTTATACTAGTCATCATAGCTAATATAAGTGAAAATAGAATGTGTCTGCTTTACTCAAGACACACAAAAACAACTATATACATGCTTATGACAGTAAATAGCATTGTAAAATGCAAAGGTTTTTGTTTATTTATGGGGTGAGAGATACAAATAAGACCTGACATCATTCATTGCAGCTGTTTAGTAGTGTGACTGTACACACAGTGATTTTATAACTGCTGATATCTAACATGTTACATGTTCTCCCCACTAGGGGAATAGTCCGACCAAAAATGAAAATTCTTTCATTTACTCACCCTCATGTTGTTCCAAACCTATTGGACTTTATTCCTTCTATGGAACATGAAAGACGTTATTCTGAAGAACTGAACAGTTTTGGTTCCCATTGACTTCCATTGTGTTTGTTCAAGATCCACAGATGAAAGCAAGTCATACAGGTTTGGAACAACATGAGAATGAGATTTTGGGTGGACTATACCTTTAAGTAAAAGTCTGTATACATGTTGGAGCTTTCATTTATACATCATCACTCTGGACTTGCGAAATCAAAAGATCAGAATGATAAGCTCATTTGCCCCACTGTTTTAGATCCATTTTTACAGTTTTATCAGATTCTCATCTCATTGCTGTGACTACAAGAACTTGACCCACTGTGTGTTTTTCTGTCAATGAAGTGGGAGGTTTTTCAGACTCGCTCAGTTCTGGGTTACTGGGTGTCATATCTACACCATGGATTTTCTTATGATTTCTGTTTGTTGTATGTTTGTTTGATAGTTGGGTGGAGGTGTTTTTATTAAGTTCTTTTTTATTTTTAAAAGGTAAATATGAGTAATATACTTGTGAGAACATCTATGTGCATCTGTGTTGCGCATTCTTAAATCATGGCAAATTATATAGTCCAGCTGTGATATTTGAAGGTTTATTTTTGTGTGTAATATTTTGACTATTTATTTTGATTCTTATCTTCTTGTTTTTTTTTTTTAAATACAAAATGTCAAATTCAAGGTGAAAATTACACGATTTGGTAACATTATTGGAGGGTACTGAGTTTTTGTCCTTTATATTTTGTTTGATTCATGATCTTTTGTACAAAGCTGATTTTACGCTTTTATTACTTTTCTTTTTTTAAAGAAACTTTATTGTAATTCATCTTTTTGTCTCTGTTTCCGTTAGCTTCATGCATGAAACAGTGGCTCTAATGCCTCGATTAACTATTGATAACTGATTAATCATTCAGTTTCTTTTGGGGATGTTGTATCAATGAGTGTACATTTAAGATGTGTAAATTATGTTTCCATTATTTTATAAAAAATATATTAAAATATTTCATAATGATAACATTCTTGACCATTATTTTATTTGACTAATATTTTATGCTACACTGGAAGAGCAAAGATGTACAAATGCCGGCTCGTTAGTAATTTACACATTATGTTGTTAAAGTCTGTATCCTTGACGGGTTCACTTTATGAGGAATACAAGTCTAAAAAGTTAATTTATTGAAACAAAGCTTGCAAAAAAAAAAAAAGGGCTAGTTTACTCTAAAATGAAAATTCTGTCTCCCTCAAGTTGTTCCAAACCTGTATGAGTTTCTCTCTTCTGATGAGCACAAAAGAAGATATTTTGAAGAATGACTCTCATTCTCCCATTGACTCTCAGTATTTTGTTTCCATACTAAGAAATTCACTGGGGACCAGCAACTGATTGATTTCGTAAATGATGACAGGATTTTCACTTTTGGGTGAAATATTCCTTTTAACACCTAAAACCATAGCAATGGCACCAATTCTATATAAATTATGCTCATTAGTTGTGTAACTGGTATTTTTTTTTCTGTGTACCCTGTTTAATTCTTGCGCTGCTGCAGGAAACATTGCGAAATGCAGTTTGAATTTGTCTCGAAAACCAGATGAATAGTTTTATGGACGTAAACACTGTGGTGGTGTTTGGGGGAAAAGTTAGGCCATCTTCGTTGAGAACTCATTGTCTCACTGATGCAAGTGTTATTGTGGTGTTCTTAACTGGCGAAACTTGTCAGTTTTGACCCAATAGATCATTTAACGTGTATGTTAAGTTATAACTGAAATGAGTTTGATGTTAATTGTTGAACGCTTGGATGGAACGCTTCCATGCCGAGCCTCTGCTGCCCCATAGAGAACAACAGCGCCTCCCACTGGAAGGTTGTCGGGTTGACTGTTATTACTTGCTCCCTCTGCTGGTCATAAATGCGTATGGCACGATAAATAGAAGGCATCCCTAATTTAAGGTGGGAAAATCGGTCAAAATTTAGAAACAATTATTTCAAAATATATATGCTTTACATGTTGGTGTATTGATGACAATATTAATAATTCAATATATATAATGCATATGTAAACATACATAAAAATTTTATTATTTCCCATAAATTATTATCTTTATTTATTTATGAATGAATGAGAGACAAATTCATTGTTGTGCATGTATGAAGCTTTTAATGCTAGGATCCATTACCAGGGTTGCCAGGTCCGCGTAACAAAACCAGATCAACTGGTACTCAAAACTAGCCCAGTGCATTTAGGGAGAAAATGGCTATCAAAATTGCATTCTAGGGGGTCGGCCTTCCAAGGGATCCCGCCTCGGTCAACATCATGTTCTGGACTAAAAAAAAGCAGTATAAAGGTATGGCAACTCTGATTATTACATAGACTTTTTTTAATTTTTGTTTAAACAATGTGTTCTAAACAACCATGAATTAACAATATATAAATATATTGTTCTTCATTGTCCTAATGCTAATGAATTAAAATGTATTGTAAAGTGTTATCTTAATTGTAATATCTAGTATATTTGTGATCCTGAAGCACAAAACCAGTCATAAGTAGCACGTATATTTGTAGCAATAGCCAACAATACATTGTATGGGTCAAAATGATCGATTTTATTTTTATGACAAAAATCATTAGGATATTAAGTAAAGATCATGTTCCATGAAGATATTTTGTAAATTTCCTACCGTAAATATATCAAAACTGAATTTTTGATTAGTAATATGCATTGCTAAAAACTTAATTTGTACAAATTTAAATGCGATTTTGTCAATATTTTGATTTTTTTTGCACCCTCAGATTCTAGATTTTCAAATAGTTGTATCTCGACCAAATATTGTCCTATCCTAACAAACCATACATCAATGGAAATCTTATTTATTCAGCTTTCAGATGATGTATAAATCTCAATTTTTTTTTAAATGGACCCTTATGACTGGTTTTCTGGTCCAGGGTCACATTTGTTTAAGACCTGGATGCCTTTAAAATGAACTAGGCTACTTAAATTATAAAGCCATTTTTCCCAGCAACAATTAAAACAATGTCCAACATCAATATGAGAACCAATGAAGCATGTTTTATTTGATCATAGTTCAGTGTTTAAATCAAGACAACAAAAGGAAAAACAGCTTCCGTTCAGTGTATTTACTTGGTAACTGGTTCGCTGTATCACACATCAGATCACACCTCTCACACAGCTTCCGTTCAGAGTTCATTTCTTGGTAACTGGTTTACTGTGTCACCGCTCTGACATGACACCTCTCGAGTCGGGGCCCCCACTGCTTCCACCCACCACACCCAGGCAGGCAGCAGGGGCCACGTTTGTTCGGTCGATTTGTGATACCCTGTCAGATTTTGCTACGTCCCATTAAAACAGCAGGTAGTACAATTCACCAACGAAAAATTGTACCTGTCAAATTATGGTTTAAACCTAAACCTGTCCCATAGCTAATTTTACACAATGATAAATTCTAATCAAGGAAAAAGATCATACCTTCTGTTGTCTTCTTTTTAAAGAACTTCAAAAGTTGCGCTTGAACCATTTTGCACGAAAAATGACTAAAACTTGCTTCAGCTTGTGCAGAGAGTGTTACAGTATCGAGTTCTGATTGGCCAATCGCCGTTATTTAGTTCGTGAATTATCATAAGTAGAGAATTTTAACATTTAATTTGCAGATAAATTTTACATAATACACAACATTATTAATCTAAAGAGGATGGTTTGAGGGTCATACTTTTTGTCATTTTTTGCACCAGGGGGATGCCATCCCCCCTCATTTCGAGCCCTTTGCTGTGACATCAAGGTTGCCAAGTTTTCACAACAAAATATGTCTAATTGCTACTCAAAACTAGCCCAAAACTAGCCCAATGGCATTTCGAGGGGGGTCCCCCGGTAAAAATTACATTCCAGGGTGTAAAATACATGTTTTTTGGCGGGGTTCCCTTGGTAAATGAGCACTCCAGGGGCTAAATATGAGGTTATTGGGGTCGCTTCAACCCCTGGACATCAAAAACAACCCACAGCAACAGTGTTAAAGTAGCCCAATTCCTTGGGAAAATCGCGGACTTGACAACACTGTCTGTGTGACATCTTCCTTGATTATTTTTTCAAGTAAATATATGAGTAACTTCTATATAAGCATACAAGAATAATAATATAATAAGAATACCTTTAAGAATAACGTTTACATCGTTCAACCTGTGTAAACACGATCATTCCGACATCGACGCAGCAAGCCAACTTTGAGCGCCTGTCCCTTTAAGATGACGTGTTACCTCAACCAGACTGACATCAGCATGGCGGAAGCGCAGCAGACTGTTCAGCCCCATCACAAGCCTGAATAAAAGAAGACATTAGAAAAGGACGACACCGCTCCTGTTAGTTCGCCATGCACACGTATTACAAACATCTAGCGACTTCAGATGCGAGAGTAATGCTGCTGATGTAGGTGGTGACTGGCTTTCTAGGGCAGAGCGGCTGAAGTCCAGCTCAAGTGTTGACAGACTGAGAGAGTTCATTCAGTGATTGCGTGATTTTATAGACACAGCTTAGTGACTCCAGACGGAAGGGCACAAACTGTGTATACTTTGCGTATCTTTTGTTCTTGGAAGGTGCAGAGCTATTACAGACGTTCCTGGTGATATCTAAGTTCTTTTTTAACTAATGTCAAATCGCTTTATAAACGTGAAATGTGACGTTTTGAACGGGAAAAGTAATGTTTGTAGAGTAAAAGTCGTCTCTGGTTCTTGTTTACGATGCAATTCAAGAGGACCTGACACAGCTCGGGCTGAGTATTCGTTTGGAAAACACTTTAGTAAAACATTCCCCGTTTCGTCAGGCTCTGAAATGTCTTCTAAACGGGTGTTTTATACAGCATCAGCGCGATAGTGGACAAACTGGCCGCTTAAAGTACTGACGTGTCCGTTGGCGCGCGGTCAGTCAGGGCCGAAGCTGGAGGGACACGCCTGTCGCCGTTGCGCCCAGTATCTTTAACCGGGAGTCAGCCGTCAACGCCGCGACAAAATGTCAAGAGTCGGCCGAAGAGCCAAAGCTTTGCACGTTAATAACGGGCACGTGCTGGCAGGATGCGGCCCGCTGAGAGCGGCGTTTGCGCGCGTGCTGCTGCTGTGTCTCTGCGGCGCGCTGTCGCTGGCTGCGATCCTGGCGCTGTATCTGTCTGCAGAGCCCTCCAGCAGCCTACAGCAGCATGCTGCACAACTCATCAGGGACAGGGTGAGTTGACTCTGAGCTGGAATGAGTTCGTGCATTCCCACGACATGTTACCAAGAGCAGTGCAATTCTGAGTTGCTAAAAATGTATTATTTACTCCTGAAATATGTAATTCCATCCTCATGATTGACTTACTTGCAAGGTTAATGTCGTTAACTAAAGCTATTAGGGAAGTCAAGGCAAGTTTATTTATAAAGCACATTTCATACACAATGGTAATTTAAAGTTCTTTACATAAAAGGGATTTAAATAATCACAACAATAAAAGAATTTCAAATAAATTAAAACAAGGTAGAATAAAAGATGATGGTACATAAAATACAGTGCAATCAGTTTGGACGTAGCACATTAGTTCTCATTCAGTGAATACGCAGCTGAACAGATGTGTTTTGGGTCTGGATTTAACTGATTTAGCACATCTGATCTCTTCTGGAAGCTGGTTTCAACTGCGGGTGGCATAATAGCTAAAAGCGGACTCATTGCTTTGAGTGAAATTGAAATTGTTGATTGAAAGAAAGAAACGAATGAACAGAAATTTGAATTGTTGCTTAGGCAACTTACTAAAAGAACTTGAAGCTGAAGCACTGAAATAACTAACTAGAATTAAGTAAACTAAAATTGAACTAAAACAGAAATAATAATAAATTATACATAATTAATCAATTAAACCTAAATAGTAATATTTAAGAACAAAAATAGTAATAAAAAAAATGTAAAATGGCAAACGCACATTAAAAAATATTAAAGTTAACTAAAATGAAAATGTAACTAAAAATGCTCAAAATCTAATTCATATTCATATAAGTATTAACATAAATAATATTAAAATAGCACTGCTTTCTTCCATGGAGGAAAAAGGTAGACGTTAATCAGAATATTTACATTGCTGTTTTCAATAAAGCAAATAGGCACAGATGCTCCAATAAAGAAAACCCCATTGTAAAATAGGCAAATTGTGCAATGTATTTGCGCTCAATATCATATAGCACGCAAGTATAGACTACCTATGGTTTTATTTTTGTCAGTATGTGGCCCTTGCCTTCACAGCCCAATCTGCTCCTACTGTGAAGTTTCTAGTAATCCTGAAGATTTTGATTA
Organism: Sinocyclocheilus anshuiensis; assembly: GCF_001515605.1. Lineage (NCBI taxonomy): Eukaryota > Metazoa > Chordata > Actinopteri > Cypriniformes > Cyprinidae > Sinocyclocheilus > Sinocyclocheilus anshuiensis. The sequence continues at coordinate 162,606 of NW_015540832.1, read as the reverse complement.
GCTGGCTCAGGTTTGCTTAGCTAGGGTTAAAGCTAAATTCTGCAGGAAGGGGGCCTGTCAGGAAGAGGACTGCACACCCTTTTTAGACAAGATGAATATGATCATATGCTCACCTCTTCCTTTCTGCAGAATGCCCATAAGCCAAATAAATACTCTGTGGCACAAATAAAGAAGTTTGCAGCAAAGGTGGACGGGCATCGGCTCTGGGAGACTCACCTGCGGCCCCTGCTAAATGAACGAGTGCCCGGGACTGCAGGCAGTCAGACCATACGGCAGGTAACGCTTCAGCCTGAACAATACATGTTCTACTGCTATCTAAACATCTTCAATCACAGTGCGATTACCTTCCTTGCTGAACTTACCTGCAGGCCATCCAAGATGTAGTTAAGTTTGTTCTTCATCTTAACAGATTTGGAGAAATTTACCATTACATCACCTGCTCACCAATATAGATCCTCTGCAGTGAATGGGTGCCGTCAGAATGAGAGTTCAGACAGCTGATAAAAACATGACAGTAATCAACCCAACCCCAGTTAATTAATTAACATATTGTGAAGTGAAAAGCTGTGTGTTTGTAAGAAGTAAATGCATCAAGATGTTTTTAACCTCAAACCGTTGATAAAAAATATGAATCTTCTATTTCACTACATGTGACCCTGGAGCACAAAACCAGTTTTAAGTAGCTGGGGTATATTTGTAGCAATAGCCAAAAATACATTGTATGGGACAAAATTATCGATTTTTCTTTTATGCCAAAAATAATTAGGATATTAAGTAAAGATCATGCTCCATGAAGATATTTTGTAAATTTCCTATCGTAAATATATAAAAACTTCATGTTTGATTAGTATTATGCATTGCTAAGAACTTAATTTGGACAAATTTAAAGGCAGTTTTCTCAATATTTAGATTTTTTTATACCCTCAGATTCCAGATTTTCGAGTAGTTGTATCTCAGCCAAATATTGTCCTATCCTAACAAACCATACATCAATGGAAAGCTTATTTATTCAGCTTTCATATGATGTATAAATCTCAATTTCGAAAAATTGACACTTATGACTGTGGTTTTGTGGTCCTGGGTCACATATTGCTTTCTAGTGAAAATGTCATCTCGTCTGAATCAAGACTATATATGAAGATATAAGAAGATATATGCACAAATCAAGCACTATTTACAAGTTCAAAACACCATTTTACAGTTCTAAACAAATGTGTTGGTGGATTTTGATGTTAGAACAACAGTGAATGGACTTTTTCAGTGAAGAAAGCATTATTATGGATTATGGACTCCTATTTTGGCCAGAAGCATTGGTTTAAATTTAAAAAGCCTTAATGATGTATTTATTTCTTACAAACATGCAGCTTTTCACATCACAAAATATTAATTGATAGACTAGGGTCGTGTAGG
>NW_015540832.1:138922-161178 GCF_001515605.1 Sinocyclocheilus anshuiensis | reverse complement strand
TATTGTGATGTTTTTTATCAGCTGTTTGGACTCTCATTCTGACGGCACCCATTCACTGCAGAGGATCCGTTGATGAGCGAGTGAAGTAATGCTACATTTCTTCAACATTTACATCTTAGATTGCGCTCAGGAGATAAGTTTCAGCAAACTTTCAATTTTGAGTGAACTATTCCTTTAATTATCTTCTTCTGATAAGCATGCAGTGAAGGTCATTAAAGTTCTCTCACCTCTTCCAACTACAGCATATCTTGTCCCAGCTGGGTTCGCTGTCAGCAGGATGGATGCTGGAGGAGAATTCTTTCGTTTCATCCACCCCGAAGGGTAAAGTGACCTTCACCAATGTGCTAGCAGTTCTGGACCCCTCGGCTCCTCGCAGGCTGCTCCTAGCATGCCACCATGACTCCAAGATCTTACCCGCAGACCCTAAAACCCCCAAGCGGGTGTTTGTGGGTGCCAGTGATTCAGCCATACCCTGTGCTATGATCTTGGAGCTGGCCACTGCTCTGGACACACAGCTTAAAGCTCTAAAACTGCAGGTAGATCACAATCATGAGGAAAAGGGTTCTTCTAGATGTTTTCTGAGAATCATTTGAAAACGTATTTAACAAGAATCAGCTGCATCACAGTGCTGAATCAAGCCTTAAGTGCGTGTACTGTACATCATTATGAGATGTGACAGTGTCAAAACACATTACAGACTAACTGCATTCTCTCTTTATGTCTTTCTCTTCAGAGGTCTGCGGTGACATTGCAGTTGGTGTTTTTTGATGGAGAGGAGGCATTTGAGGAATGGACAGAAACAGACTCTCTCTACGGTTCTCGTCATCTGGCTGAACTTATGGCCCGTACTCCCCACCCTTCTGGATCCACCAAAACCACTCTTCTCCAGGCAGTGGTGAGGTTGTGTGTACAGTACTGGGATCAGTCTATCCGTTTGTTTTTCATATATTATCCTGTGTTATTAATAGTAAAGAATATTTATGGATGAGAGGTTTTTAGTTCAGGGTATCTGAAGGTATTTGCCTGTCAAATTTAATAGTTTTTAATACCCGTTTCAAATATTTCAAATATAGACCTCCTTGTAACTTCGATTCAACATTCAATACAGGTTCATTGATAAAACCTGGATACATCAGCTACAAAACTAATTGTATTCATTATAATGAATTAAAACATGAATCTATTGGTATGTACACAAAAACACCCTGCGCAATTACATGAGAAGTAAAAGTATATTTTAATTTTTTTTATTTAATTTTTTAAAAATATATGTTATGTATTATTTTATTAATAACGAGTTTATTTAATTGTATTTTATTATAATTATTTTTTATTCTGATTTTATTTTACCTTACAGTAGTAATATTATAGTAGTAAAAGACTTTTATTTAAATTTTATTTTAAATAATTGTGTGTCACACTAGAGAAACATTTTTAATATTTATTTATATTATAGGTAGGTAGGTATTTATTTATTTAATGTATTTTTTTTTAATGTTGAAATTCTCTATTTTCCTTCCAGGATCTGTTAGTCCTGCTGGACCTGCTTGGTGGCCCAGAACCATTGATTGTCAATCACTTTGATAACACAGCCAGATGGTTTGACCGACTGATCGCTGCAGGTATAAGTTCAAAACAACCCAGATTGGGTTGCAGCCTAAAAATGCATGACGTCAGCCAGCATCCCTCTCTGTTTCTCTTACAGAGAAGAGACTCCACAAACAGGGTTTGTTGACATCTCACCCATCAGAACAGAGTTACTTCAGGAAAGATTTTTATCTTGGTCCCGTGCAGGATGATCACATTCCATTTTTAAACAGAGGTCAGTAAACAGCCAGACAACATACACTACTATTCAAAAGTTTGGGGTCAGTAAGTGTTTTTTAAACACATTAAGACTTTTTTTTTTCAGCAAGGAAGCATTCTGAAGTGACATTTATATCAAAAGTGATATTTATAGCCTTACAAAAGATTTCTATTTCAAATAAATGCTGTTCTTTTTGACTTTTTATTCATCAGAGAATCCTGAATAAAATTAGCATAGTTTCCACAAAAATATTAAGAATTAACATTGATAATAAAAAGAAGCATTGAAAATAATAATAAATATTCCTTGAGCACCAAATCAGCATATTAGAATGATTTCTGGAGGATCATGTGACCCTGAAGACTGCTGTAATGACTGCTGAGAAATCAGCTTTAACATCACAGCTATAAATTGCATTTGAAAATATATTCAAATAAATATCAATGTTTTACTGTTTTGATCAAATAAATGCAGCCTTAATGATGAGACTTTTTTCAAAAACATTAAAAAAAAAATCTTTCTGACTCCAGCCTTTTGAATATTAGTGTAGCCTATATAAAATTTTTATTATAATTATTTTTTATTCTGATTTTATTTTACCTTACAGTAGTAATATTATAGTAGTAAAAGACTTTTATTTAAATTTTATTTTAAATAATTGTGTGTCACACTAGAGAAACATTTTTAATATTTATTTATATTATAGGTAGGTAGGTATTTATTTATTTAATGTATTTTTTTTTAATGTTGAAATTCTCTATTTTCCTTCCAGGATCTGTTAGTCCTGCTGGACCTGCTTGGTGGCCCAGAACCATTGATTGTCAATCACTTTGATAACACAGCCAGATGGTTTGACCGACTGATCGCTGCAGGTATAAGTTCAAAACAACCCAGATTGGGTTGCAGCCTAAAAATGCATGACGTCAGCCAGCATCCCTCTCTGTTTCTCTTACAGAGAAGAGACTCCACAAACAGGGTTTGTTGACATCTCACCCATCAGAACAGAGTTACTTCAGGAAAGATTTTTATCTTGGTCCCGTGCAGGATGATCACATTCCATTTTTAAACAGAGGTCAGTAAACAGCCAGACAACATACACTACTATTCAAAAGTTTGGGGTCAGTAAGTGTTTTTTAAACACATTAAGACTTTTTTTTTTCAGCAAGGAAGCATTCTGAAGTGACATTTATATCAAAAGTGATATTTATAGCCTTACAAAAGATTTCTATTTCAAATAAATGCTGTTCTTTTTGACTTTTTATTCATCAGAGAATCCTGAATAAAATTAGCATAGTTTCCACAAAAATATTAAGAATTAACATTGATAATAAAAAGAAGCATTGAAAATAATAATAAATATTCCTTGAGCACCAAATCAGCATATTAGAATGATTTCTGGAGGATCATGTGACCCTGAAGACTGCTGTAATGACTGCTGAGAAATCAGCTTTAACATCACAGCTATAAATTGCATTTGAAAATATATTCAAATAAATATCAATGTTTTACTGTTTTGATCAAATAAATGCAGCCTTAATGATAAGAGACTTTTTTCAAAAACATTTAAAAAAAAATCTTTCTGACCCCAGCCTTTTGAATATTAGTGTAGCCTATATAAAATTAAAATGTTGTTTACTTTTGTTGTGCAAACAACATAAAGCAAATGGATCAAACAAGTTTAATTTGTTCTGTTTATACCCCTGAACCAGGTGTACCTGTGCTTCACTTGATCCCCACACCGTTTCCTGTGTTCTGGCACACACTGGATGATGCAGAGGAGAGGATGCACAGGCCCACGGTGGAAAACCTAACTAGAATCCTGGCCATCTTCGTGGCTGAGTATCTGAGCCTCTAAACATGCTATAATGATCATCCTACTGCAGACTGTAATAGTAGTAATAATAATAACAGAGCCATAGATAAGAATGACCAAAGAGACACATAGCATAATGATGTGTTTATTTGGAGTGTGAATGGTACATGCTGAAAATATCCATATATTTTTCTGCTGAAAAGAGCCATATGTCATAATAGGACAAACACTCATGTTACGGCAGCTATATATGAGCCCTAATTTCATCCTTTAAGAGACTGTTAGACCATAAGTTTGTGATTTCATATCATTCATTTGATATGGCTTTGAAGTGGAACTCAGAGTGAAGTTCGTTTAATGACTGTGTTCATTTAGCTCATTAATCATCATTTGTACAGTATTTGCTGATGAACTGCATTTGAAATGCTGTTCATTCAAGCGGTGTTGGGGAAAGGCAGTGGTGGTGCACTTTACAAGGTCAGTATACAAGACATTGAGATACACTTTTTACGAAACTGTGAGTAGAATTTAATGTGACTTCTTTTTTACATTCCTTAGTCACTGAGCTGTTACCATTATGAGCCAAAAGACCATGTCAAGGGTCTAATGGATATTCGTAATAAACCTAAGGAGACACTGGATTTGAGTTGTTGTTTTTTCCTATTTTTGTTGAAATTTAGAATACACTAAGATTGACACTGTTGCATTAAAGCCAATTAAAATCTGCTGCTGTATTGATATGCTATCCTTTGGGTCACAAAAAGAGCTTTTTTAAAGCCAAGATGAAACTGAAGTAGCGGCGCATCTTTTTGCTGCATTGTGATGCATATCTGAGTGAAACGGATTACTGAAAAAGAGGACAAAATGATTGGAAGAGTTCGGCATACATCACCAGAAGATTGAGTTATGACATTTTGATTACAAATGATGAGGTCAGTTTTTTTTTTTTTTTTTTACATGAAACATATGCATGGATTAATTATTCACAATAAGATCAATAACATGCATTTAGAAAGTAGAAAGGGTGAATTTTCATTTCATGCAGACATTTTAGAGAAGAGAATGTGATTTAGTTATAGCAATGAAAGAAGATGCAGCGTTATGAGCTGCCACAAATGATAAAAAAGGGAAGATACTTTAGCATTTTCAATTCAAACTTTTGCTAGTTCCACAACTGAAATAGTACACAAGTCCTGAAATACAGTGTGCACTGAAGCACAAATGTTAGGGTGCACTTCAAACTTAACAAAAAAAAAAAAAGCTAAAATGGCATTTGCTGCCAGCTGTACTGATGCTGTTTTGTGTTTAAAAGAGCTCAAGTGTGACTTTGTTAAAGGTGCTGTAAGCCATTTCAGCCATTTTGCTAACCTACACAAGACTGTGAAGTCAACCAACCTCACGTCAGAAAACACAACTGCATAAAAGGCTAAAAAAAGTGTAGGCCTATTCTCTGACTCTTTTATGCTGCTTACAGAGACAGCTGTGACTTACAAAGATAAGGATAATTCATGTACAAAAAACACAGCACCTTTAAATTACAAAACGTTGTTTTTTTGACCTGTATTCTATTGCATTGATTTCAGTAGTGTGCTGGTCCCAGGTGGCGGAGAGGGGGCGGGTGGGCAGACAGCTGCTGGGAGCAGGAGAAGAGTGTGCTGGGACTCGCTGGTGGTGAGAGCTCCTCATCAGAGCTCAGGAACGCTCCTGCTGAGGTTCTGCTGGAACATGGGAATAACTCGGATATAAAACCTGAAATATGTCAAACTGAGATCAAATATGAATATGTACATGGATTATTGAAATTCTGAATTCTTTTGGTTTGTGACTCATCCAGCAGAGGGCAGCATGGAACCAATGAAAGAAGACAATAGAATTGCTAATGCTTTTCATTCAAACCATCTGAAGCAGTGGTTCTCAACCATTTGGATAACGATTTTTAATAATATTTTTATGTTCAAAATTCTACCCAGTAAAATATTTTACAGTTTGCCACAGAAATATGTATTGCCTATGAATTATGAGAAGTGCCCATGAAGCTATAAGATCTTATTAATTTACAAGACTTTTCAAGGCCTAGAAATAAAAAAGTTGTCCAAGGGTGTCAGTTAAAATAAGTATATCAATCTTTAGTTGATTAACATAATTTAATGCTTGTCTTATTTGAGATAATTTCAAGTCATCCCAACGCAAGCCCCCTGGTTGAGAAACACGGATATAAAGCCAAACATTTAAAGCTGTCTACTTAAAAATTTCTCATTTAATTCAGTGTGTTACTTGCCGTTTCTTATTTGTGAAATTTACTAGCAGTTTCTGAGTGAAAACTGTTCATTGTGTTCCAGCAGGAATCTACTATGTTGTTCCCCTGGTGCATGTAGAGTGAGGGAGCGTTTCTTACCCCTGACGGCTGGTCGCAGCTCTGTCCCGCTGTCGTCGGTTCTTGAACCAGTTGCTGACTTGTGTAGCAGTGAGTCCAGTGGTTGCAGCCAAATCTCGTTTCTCTCGTGGCGAGGGGTACGGCTTTCTGCAGTACCACTCTCTCAATACACTGCGAGACTTTTCCTGCGAGCAAAGGATGCAACCGAAAGCTCTTGAAATCTCTCCCAAAAGGAAACAAGATTATTTTGAGACTAACACACAATCAGATAAATCAGTGCTCACTGATCCTACAACAGATTTAAACACCTTGAAGCAGTAGCTGGTCTCTTCTCCATCCCAGATGGTACGAGGAAGAGGGAACTTGCGGCGGATGCGGTACTTCCCCACGGCCCCAAGAGGGCGGCCCCTCTGCAATTCAGCCTCCATGTAGTGAGCCCGGAGCCAGAGCTGCTGGAGGAGAGGGTGACTGCGCGGGGAGAACGTGTTCCCCTCTAACAAGGCGTAGAGCTCAGCAAAACGACAGTGGTGAAAGGCGACCGCAGCCCGCGCTTTCAGCACGCTCTCTTGATTCTGAGCCATTCCCAGATACACACTGGACGACGAGGAAATGGAAGGGAAAGAGCATAAGAACGAGGACAAGCGATCCATGCTTCCACTCTGGAGAAGAACCTCACAAACACAGGCCACCTGTTCTGGGGAGAAGCCCATCGCCATGATCGGAACAAGGATGGTGGAAGGTGCCACAAAAGATGACGAGGAACTGGTCTGCAAAACAAGTTGTAAATCGTCCCACCTAAAAGTCCATTCGAGGGGACAACTGGGACCTGTTTCAAAGTTAATAACGACAGCAAGCTTCACAAGAATACTGAAACCTGTAGAAGAAGTGTGCAAAACCAAAGTACCTTCTGATTTGAATGCAATGTAGAAACTCTCAGGTAAAGGGGATCTCACAATAGCCTTTTTGTTCTCTAGTGACATGCAAGCCAATAAGTGCAGCCGATGAGTGTATCAGCTTTTTTGTTTTAGCTGGTTTTACCTTCTCCAGCCACAAAGACCCGCCCAGACAACTTGGTACATGCAGGTAATCGGAGAGCATAGGGGTTAAAAAAACAGACAGGCACCAACACACACGCACACACAAACCTTTCAGACTAAGTTGTTTGTATTTGTATCAATTACCTGGGGAAGATGTCAGGTGCACAAAGGAGCTTATTTAAATATGAAGGCAATGTTATTTCCTAATCAAATCATGGGGCAGGATTTGTTAGACAATTTGGTTAAGAGATGGCATTGCAGAAATATAGTAGTCAACATTTGAAGTGGATCAAGAAAGTTCATCAAAGTTGTCCTAAGACAAGAACGGGTTTTATGTTTTAGGACAACTTTGATGAAAGATTTTGATCCACTTCAAATGTTGACTAGTGTGTATATATATATATATACCATATATGCTTGTAATGATGTGGAAGAGAACCACAGATGATTTGCTTCTGGGTGAAAAAATATCTTTTTTTTTTTGTTTGTAGTAAGACAGGCGTTTTGGTAAACATGCTTCACAAATAACTTCAGATTAATTTCAAACAAAAAGCATTCAGATAGCATTATATATGTTTATTACATATCACAAAATGGAATATAAAAAATAAAATAACTATAAGATACAAAACACACCTCTATAAAAAGAGACGTTTACAATAATGACAAAAACTCCCTTTACTAAATGAAATGATCAAGAAAAAAAAAAAACTTTGGTTTGATCAGCTGCATATTTTTATGTTTGTACATGAAAGTGAAGCGAAAGTATTAAAGAGTGAATAGAACAAACAAATATATCTCTACTGACTAAAATACATGTGCATTAACATAGTAATCATTACATTCTGGAGGAGTAATAGCAATACTCGGGGACAAACACAAACGCACACATTCCCTTATTTTCCAAAAAAGTTAAAACATTGTCCAGGTGCTTGAAAGAAGAAGAAGAAAAAAAAAGTCCTATGTAACATAAATGTGTAAAATACAAACACTTTCATAAAGAAATCAAAAAAAGATGCTACACATAGCAAAATCTCTTTTGTGTTATATCACAAAATGGAGCGTAAACCTAAGCTAGAATGAGGAAAACAGCTTTAAGGTTAAATGACCCCGAAATGATTGATAAATGCATTAAATATTCTTAAAGAAAAACATATAGAGACAGGTATACTTAAGGCTAGAGTGACTACTGTGCACCAGTCAAAATCTCACAGGCCAAGCCTTATTGTATTTGACTGGTTTAAAAATAGCACCAAATTTTGTGGGGCCAGAAAAAAAAAAGAAAAAGTAAAAGCTCCATGAGTAAAAAGGATAAAATGTGCAAAATATACAGAGCTGTGCTCTGCAATAAGCAAACCACTTTGGTAGTAGTGATAATGACCTGTTGAAAAAGTCATACTTGTAGCTTTGAATCACCTAAATTGCATTTGATAAGAATCAAGCGGGGAAAGCGCAAAAACAGACATTTCCTGAAGCTATGTGGAAATTCTACAATTAAAATATTTGATTTTGAAATATAAAAAGACAAGATAAACAGAATAAAAACAAAACATTTCACTGTATATGTACATGATGGATTTGTAGTGTAAGAAGTGGCTGTTTTAAACAGTAAACAAATCTTAGGATTCATGTGGAACAGTTGCATAGACAAATATTCAGTACTTCAATTCCCTTCAAACACTCAAGCCTTTTAGGTTTATGCACAGTTTTATGGCAATGAGCTGGAATGCTTGGGTAAGCTCAATGGTTTATCTATCATACAAGTATAGGATATCCATGGTCAGTTTAGTGTGCCATCATAAATTTATGCTGCAAGATACTGTATACATGGAATATAAAAACAGAGTGCTTCACTGTGTGTTCGAAGTGTAATGTTCAAAATCCAAGCATTTTGCATCAACAAATCAGACACATGCACCATCTACTCACCTATAAAAGGTACTTAAGCCAATTGAACGTTAAAGCAAAAAACAATTAAAACGGCATCTGAACTGAGCAGTGAGGATGTAGTATATCCAATGTAGCTGTCACAGGCACATTTAAATGTTAGTTTGTCAACCAAGTCTTATCTTCCACCCAGTGTTGTGAGTTTACTGAAATCTGATTTCCTTCTCCCAGTGCAGGGTGCTGTTGGTGCATCCAGGTATCTTTGGGAGCCACCTGTGCAGGATGTCTGACAGGATGACTAGCTCATGTTCAGACTCATTTCATACTTTTTGAGTTGACTTATTTCACTCCAAGACAACAGTTTTGTGACCAGCATAAACATGTACCTCTATTATATTGCCTCTCAGAGGGAAACCTAATATGACTTGTTTCTCTTCTTAAAAGATAAAAGTACTTGTCAGAGTCATTTAATCTATAAAACTGAGAAGTAACAAAAATGTAAGGCACAAAAGAAGGCATTCCCACATGCTCTTCACTCCTAGATAAAACAAATTGATTGCCTCTGACATATTAGTGCCTTTTTACCACTTAGGGAGTCATGTAAGTCCTTGTAACATGCCTCAAGCTATGTGTATCATCAAAAAAGGGCTAACGTGTAAACACAACCTTAGATTCCTAGAGGTGAATATTGGTTACGCAAATGTCCTCTGTGACAAAATGGCAGTGCCTTCCCTCTACTGTAGTTAAACATCTATGGCCATGCCCTTGCTAAATATATAGTTTTCACAAATGAATTCCATTTATAAAAGAGAGGTTCTTTTCTACGATTCCATTATTAGGTTGAATACTTCCGCTACTTAAAACTCCATCTACATAAGGAAGAGTGGGGAAAGACTCCAAACCTCTGAGGTCATAAATCACAGTTCCTCTCACTTCTGGCACATGGTCGAATGCAAGTCTTGCAGGTTGAGATTTAACATTAACTGCATCTTGTAGTTTGTCAGAAGGACTGGCGATTACAAACCCAGATCATCATCCACAGGGACAGACTGCAGTTGTGTCAGAATTTTCGAGTCCCCATCCATGTCCTCCATCTCATCCAGCTGAGAATCTCTCTCTACATCTTCGCCTGGAGGAGGAGTGCCCAACAGGAGGGACTCTCCTGGCAAACCTAACAAAGCGGGGTCCTCTGGGAGATCTCCTTTCCTACGCATGTCAAATAATGTCAGACCAGCAGAGGAGGACAGTGGGCTCCAGGCTGGCTGGGAGAGTTGGTGGCCAGTTGCCACACCGATACATATTGGACTGAGCGGGAGCATGCTATCAGGGCTAAGGGTCTGCTGGGATTGTAGGACACTTGTAGGAGTGGGAGTGCTAGAAGAGTCTGGGATGGCAGGAGAGGCTCCTGGGGTTGGGTTGGCAATTGTTCCTGGCTCAGGGCTGCAGTAAAGTGTAGAGGAGCCAACAAACCCCAAAGGAGATGATTGTAGTGAATATGAGGTTTGGGCAGTGAGTGAAGGTGCTGGTTGATTTTCAAGTGGATGTACAGCTGAGGTTTGAGGATCAAGGGTACTTGAGACCAAATTGTCTGGGACGGACTTGACAGGCATGCTGGCGAACTGGATGCCAGCTGGGATAGTGAGGATGAGTTTGCCATTTTGAACACTTAGGATGGGGCTGCCCCCAATGCCACCTGCTAGTAGGATGTTGCCTGGAGACAAAAACAGAATAAATGCATTTCAGAACCAAACAAGCAACTGTTTTCCACTCCTTATGAAATTATTTTTGTGACCTACCTGGAGAGGCAGAAGGTAGGTGAATCACCCCAGAGTTGAGAAGTTGAACACCTGGGATGGTACCAGTAGGGACACTCTGAGGAGGCCCTATTGGACTAAGGCGTATCGGTCCTTGGGCAACACTCAATCCTGTTCCAGATCCAGATGTCAGAATCTGGAAAGCACCTCCAGGGGACGGAATGGAGAGAGATGGTGTTGCTGGGACCACCTGAGGAAAGGACAGGGTTCCAGTTGGAGTTCCCGCAATGGATGACACAGGCATAAATTGGGGCAGTGACAGGGGGACCAGCTGAGGTTGGCCCGAGTCTTTGGTTTGGGATATGGGCACAACTTGTGTCGGCGAGGAGATGGGAATGACTTGTGTTCCCATGGAGGTCTGTATCTGTGGAAGGGTGGCTGAACTAGAGTCGTCTCCTAGCTGAGGTGTAAGCACTTGTGTAATTTGCCCATCAGCCATCTGGGGGAGTGATAAAGCACTACTGGTGCTTAATGTGTTCGAGCCATATTGGGGCTGTGCTTGCGCAAGTCTTGGACCAATGTGCAAGGTCTGTGTCTGAAACTGAGGAATGGGGACTTGGGGTAACTGTGAATTGACCGGGGAGACTGGAACAAGCTGGGGGCAGGATGACACTGTGGCCCCAGATGGATGCTGCATCAGTTGAGAAACTGGAACGCCCTGTATTGATGGAACCACCTGGGGTAAAGACAGCACCTGAGCGCTAGAGATGGAGCTGCGAATTGGTGACTGAGACTCAGCTTTTCCTATTACAACAATTTCAGGTGGCTGTGTGGGCAGTAGTGGCACCATGTGACTGGAGATGACTGAACTCATGGAACCAGCTGTTGATGCAGGAATACTATTTGGGACCAGTGCCACTGAAGGAAGAGACGTGGGAGAGATGACAGCAGTAGAGATGGTGGGTGAGGACATTGAGTTTGTAGGCAGTGACGGAGTGTTACTTGGATTCTTCAAGGCCTCTGGAAGACTGATGAAATCCAATGGAGAGACGTTGCTGCTGGCTGTTTTTGCATCCTCGCTGAGCGAGAGAGGTATTGTGCTAGTTAGACTGGCTTGTGGATTCAGAACCACTGTGGGCAGACTGCCTTGGGCCTCTATATCATTGATGTCCCGGTCATCTTTGGGGATTACTTGAGCCCCATTTAGTAGCAATGGTGCATTAGCTGTAACAGGACTGAGAGTGACTGTGTGGCCATCGCTCAGTGTCAGCCCATTGATGAAGACCCCTGTTCCTGCCCCTGAGAGTATAGGGCTCCCATTGAGCAGCAGTGGATGAGAGCTTGTAAAGAATCCCCCGGTGCTGTTGAGAATAAGTTGACCAGTACTGCAAGGAGCCCCAGAGAGTGATATAAGAGAAGCATTGGAGCTGCCTGTCTCTTGAGCAGCAGGTTTGTCAGCAATATCATCCAGATCTCCCTTGCTGGCTTCATCTTCTGTACTGTGGTTTCCATCAGATTCACTAAAGAAAAGACAGAAACATTACATTTGGTCAAAAAGTCTAAATGTAGTTTCCATGAATGTCTACCATCAATCATCCAAAACATTTTTGACAGTTGTATCAATAGAGGAAAAACCTAAATTATTTACAAACCAGACCCAGTGAAGCTTGTGGTTCAACAGAAACCAGCTAACCTGCAGTGCATATGGTCACTGACACTCTTGTCTTGTAGTTGCAAACATTAAAATTCATTCATTTTTTAAATTTAGCCAACCTGTCACCATGTGCATGTGCTGCAGTGAGGAAATTACAGAAAAAAAAACATGCATGTACATTATTAATGGCTGCTGAATATTGTTCTAACATCTGAAGCATAATGTTTTAGAAATGTATTTTAGATCAATAAACACATATACTAGAAAACTAAATTGTATTTTTCCATTCTATTATATCTTGCTGATGAAAATACACAGAATAGGCATCTGCATATGTACATGTACTTTTGGGAACAAGCATAACTGATATCATAACATTTAGATATTTTGGCTCCATTAATTCATGCCTCATGGACCAAATCGAAGTCAACTATATTTAACGTAATTATATTTGATAAAACCCTTCCAAAATATTTGTGATAATTGCAGTATGAACATAGTAAGTTTCTCTTTTTATGTAGATAAACAATTTTAATTTAAGTATTATATTCACAACAAAATGTGATTGCAATTATATATAATGGGGGCAACAGATTCAAGTTGTGCTGCAGTGATAATAAACATGTTTTAAAATGTATAATTTCATTGAATTGAATGAGGGGATAACACACACACACAACAAGACTGCAAAAAACTATGCTCTCTGATATTTTTCTAATTATAAGAAATTCTAATACAAAGAAATTCCTATATTAAGTGTGGCTTACCTCACCAAGTAAGCTACTACACTTACATCTTAATTAAGCTTTTTTTTTAACCAATGTCCTCTCTGCCCTGAGATTTAACCATCCATGGACTACAGAAAGACATTGTGGTGCAGGAGTTCAGGAAACTCGAGCCACTCCTGGCGCCCCTATCTCACGTTTCACAACAAAGCAACATGCTTTCAGCCGTGTTTTCTAAGACCTCCTTGTCATTTTCGCTTGTCATACACTTCGTTTAACAATTAGAATGCATGGCAAATATTTACCAAATATTTTACTTTTTCACGTCTGTATCTCTCATCTGTGCTCAAACTCAAAAAAAGTTTCCTACGTTCAAGAGTTTATTAAATACAATAATCTATCATCTGCGACACACTAGGCCTTTATGAAGAGTACCTACTGTGAATGTAACAGCCTCCATCAGAAGCGGGCAATCTGTTCAGAATCTGTCCAGATTTGTAGTTTACACTCGTTCTAGTGTAAACCTCGCACACAATAGTGGTTTGTTTACGGCTCTCTCGGGCCTGAGACAAATCACTGTTCACATACTTGATACAACGCGCTTACCTTTTGCTGTTGGTACCGGAGAGGGTCCGATCCCTCTGTCGGCGATTCTTGAACCAGTTGCTGACTTGAGTCAAAGAAAGTCCGGTGACTTTGGCTAAATTCTTCTTCTCGACCGGAGTGGGATACCTGTTGATCTTGTAACATTCCTTTAGAGCGTTGCGCGACTTCTCCTTGAAGCAGTACACCGTCTCCTCTCCGTCCCAAATGGTTTTGGGCAAAGGAAACTTTTTGCGCAGTCGATATTTATCCACGGCGCCCAGACTGCGACCCCGGGACCTCTCAGCCTCCTTGTAGCGCGCCTTCAAGTAGAGGTCTTGCAGGAACCCATGGTTACTCGGGTGGAAGTCATGACTGTCCAGGATGGTGTACAACTCGTTGAACTCCTCCTTGTGGAAAGCGACCAGAGCCTGGGCCTTCAGCAGGGTCTCGTTGCCACGTAGCAGATCGGCCGAAGGAGGGATGGTGGAGAGGAATCTCCACAGGCGATCCACATTGCCCGCCTGCAGCAGCGCTTCGCACAGACACGCGACTTGATCGGTGGAAAAACTGAGCGCCGAGTTCTGGAAGCTTTGGAGCAGTTGTTCCGAAACTTCGTCCGGATCCGTCTCCTCTTTCACTTTGGTTTCATCTTGCGTGGACTCCTTTGGGCCGTTTTCAGTTTGTTCTGTGGACTCCAAAGACAAGGAAGCCATTTTTATTTTAACTTTTTTCCTTCAAGTTCCTCCTCCCTCCCCTTCTGTGTCTCTCTCCCCCATTCTCCCGTAGGCGAGTGAGCGTTGCTGCAGAGCGAGGCGTCACGCCCCTGCGTCTCGTCAACCTCCCCCATCTAGACATCCACCGCCACAGGCCTGCTGCATTTCAATCTGGCTCCTTCATTACCATTGTGCAATCCTTTTTATCCAACCCACATTTGTTTCCCATTGAGAAACAAACAATACACAAGCCTCACAAGTTTTTGTTAGTGCATTCAACTGCTTTCAAACTCAATGAGGTCATGAAGATTTAATAAGACATAATTTTATTAAAATGTAATTCCATCCAACAACATATTTTACAAGTTGTATGTAAAATTTCATACAATGCTAAAAACTTCAATGACCAGGGCTCTCAGTATGAAGGATATTTTTAGAGACTGGAATTCCTTTACACTTTAAAAGTTTGTTAAATCTATTGTGTCAATATCTCTCTATCTATCTATCTATCTATCTATCTATAGGCCTACCGAACACACTCCAAATTATGCATTGAAACTTACTGTAATGAACCCAAGCATGTCTGGAAGTCTTTGATCAATTTTAAGGCCAAATTTTTATATAAACCATATTT
Organism: Sinocyclocheilus anshuiensis; assembly: GCF_001515605.1. Classification (NCBI taxonomy): domain Eukaryota; kingdom Metazoa; phylum Chordata; class Actinopteri; order Cypriniformes; family Cyprinidae; genus Sinocyclocheilus; species Sinocyclocheilus anshuiensis. Next base: position 146,195 of record NW_015540832.1, on the reverse strand, counting down.
GATGTTTCACGACTGGTTTGGATTAGTGTCTGTAGGAGACTTCACCTGAGACAACAGATGTTGTGAGATGTCCTGAGTTGTATAATGAAACCAACATTGTTTGTTTGTGTGTGTGTGTGTGTGTGTGTGTGTGTGTGTGTGTGTGTGTGTGTGTGTGTGTGTGTGTGTGTGTGTGTGTGTTTCAAAACTTTGCATGCTGGATGGACAGGAAGAGTAAGGGTTTAAATGTGAAAGAGGACACGCACACCTGGAAGCAGAAGGACAGAATGAGATGAGGCAGAGCTCTGTACCTCCATGTCATCCCTTTGCAAGAATGTAAACTTTGTTTTCAGGAAGGCGGGAGATCAGGCTGTAGTCTGTCAACCCCATCCTACAACTTTCTATCCTCTCATCCCATAACCCCTAACCCCTTTGATCCTTCTGCTTGTGCATACTTGCCTTTTAACATAACCAGTCATGTTTTGCAGTCAAGACATCTGAAAATGAGTAGCAGTTAGTAGTAGATAGTTAAATGTGCCTTGGTTATCCTGCTATATATATTTATAGTCAAAGTCAAAGTCAAAGTCACTTTTATTGTCACATCACCACAGCACATGTGCCTTGGTGAGTGAAATTCTTGGGAGCGTGCTCCAGACAGTGCAGAAACAATTTACATATAAACATACAGACCTCAACAGATGACAATGTGCAATATGCACATACATATAGTCAGTACACACAGTGTACTATTAGACATACTTACAGTTAGCACTACACATTATACACAGTATGTACATGCAGTTAGCAATACACATTTATACACAGCATGTACACATTCTACATTATGTAGACATATATACACAAAATATGCGAAGGTGCAACAGATTATACATTAACTGGATACGCAAAATGTCATGGATGTGCATTGGATGGTATCCAGTGGTAGCAGATAGATTATTGTGTTTAAATGCAGTGTGTATGTATAGTCCAGTATTGAACTGTTGGAGTTAAAGTGCAGTGTGTGGCCTACCGTATTGTGGGAGTAGGCTGTTGGGTGTATTAGTTCTGATATACACTCTAGCAAATGTGTATTTAAATTATTTCAGCTTCAAAGGTATTTCAAAATGGGTCCAGTAAGTAACAATTAGTTAGTTGTTAGTTCAAGATAAATAATGTTGATATATTAAACTAATGTATCAAAATTGTAACACTTGTTCTCTCATTGTTAGTTGTAGCTAGCTGTAACTATAGTAGCATTTAATTTTGTACTATTTATATTTAGTTAGGAGTAACTATTACAATAGTTAGGCTATCCCAAACTAGTATCCTAACATTTATGTTAGTTACAATAGCGTTTTTAATAACTAGTAGTCAGAAAGGTAATTTTATAGTTCAGTTAAATAACTTAAAATAACTTACTAGTGTACACAAATATTTTTCGAAGCTGCACATAAAACAAAGATTATTAGAGCACGTTTTCACTATTTCTAATGCAAAACTTTACTGAAATTTACTAGCAATTTCCGAATGAATTTCCTGTCGTATGTTTTTAGCTTTTTATCGGCGTTTCTGAAACTCTAGCAGCATCGTGTGGAATACATTCAGTACTGCAAGCATGTGTGTATCATGCATCTTTGGGAGCGGTCTGCTTCAACAAAACAAATAATGATTGGATAATAACCGTAGCACTGAACAGCCCGATTCGACAGAGTACGTTTTCCCCGCCCACTGAAAGCCTGATAACATTTTCCTATTAGTTGAATCAAAGGTCCCGCCCAATTGCCAATTTTGATTGGCTCAAAGGTCAATGTGGGTGGGCAGAATCTTCCAGAATCAAGTGGTGTGGTCTTTGACGGAAGAGCTTTTCTTACGAGCTAAAACAAGAAGAAGATACACGGTTTTGTTGGTTTGAATTCTGAATACAGCCCTTAAAATATCGGATCGCGTGTAACTGGTGAGAACTGAACATGCTAACAGCTGACTGAAGCAGTGAATAAAGTGAGAGCTTGTCACGTGAGTGCATGTAAATACTGGCTAGCCATAGCAACCAGCAAGACAGCAAATATTAAACCTTAAGTGGAGGCCATGACAAAATAACTGTTCTGTGCGGGCATCTGTGTTTTGCTGCATGAATACCAAACACACCTTTTGATTTTCAGCTCGACCAGACCAGCAGCATCAGAGTTTGGTTAGTAACGGAAGATGGACGGGAGTGTGACAGTCATCACCAACCCCACCGTGTCCGTGCGGGTGACCAGCACCGTCAGCTCCTTCGAGGTGAACCGGAGATTCAACCGAGGCATAACGATCGCAGAGTTTAAGGTGCGGCAGGGCAGATCATGCCTTTTGTGCGACTCATATAAGTTACTAGTGTAGTATTACAAACTTTTACAGAGCGATTGCATAAGGAAATATAACGTTACGTTTTTTTATATAACAAACTATATATAATTTTTTATTTACTTCTCAACTATACATTTATGCTGCGTTTTTGGGGATTACCTATTTACTGCACAATTACTTAACTACGCCATAAATTGGCTTAAGAAAAATAAAATTTGAATGAAAAAATCACTTTAACGATGTTTTAAATTAAATCTAAATTGTTTCTGGACATTGTTCTATGTGTTAGGGATAGAATACTTCCATCTGCGACTGCAAGTTTGCGGGAAAATGTAGGAACTATAGTTAAAGGTCATATGATGCGATTTCAAGTTTTCCTTTCTCTTTGGAGTGTTACAAGCTCTTGGTGCATAAAGAAGATCTGTAAAGTTGCAAAGACTAAAGTCTCAAATCCAAAGAGATATTCTTTATAAAAGTTAAAAGTCAGCTACGCCCCCCTAAAACGGCTGGTTCTAACACGCCCCCACACATCGTCACTATCTGGACATATTAGCATAATGCCGCCCAAATGTGCACGCAAAGAAAGAAGGCATGGTTTCAGGAACAGTAGTCCTGTTGATGCAGCCATGTCAGGAAGACACTGTGTATTTCAGTGCGAAAGCAAAAGCACTTTATTTGGCCTTCCGGAAGTAGCTGCAATTAGGAATCATTGGTTAAGATTTATTTACAATAGAACAGCACAACCCAGATGTTCTAATGCAACGCATTTTATGGACGACAGTTTTTTGAACCTAGAAGAGTACAAGGCTGGCTGTGCACAAAGGCTATTTCTTAAAAATAAAAAAAAAATAAAAAAATCCGACTTTGCTATGACAATCTGGCGCTTCTGAATCAGCGACTGTAAGTATGTTTTGTTATCAGTTATGGTATTTGCTATTGACTGTTCAAATGCAGAGTAATGCGTCATGTGTGTGTGTGTGAGAGGGGAACAGGGTCACATCACAGGAGAGTGAACTGCCTGTCAGAAATCATAGCACGTCAGCTGTCTTAACCGCGGCTTGTGTACTGCATCATCACTGTGTCTGTCACGCGACTCTGTTGCCCTTTCGGGCTTGAACTGATGGTAAAACTAACAAAATTATTAACTGTCTTGATATTTACTTTGAAAGCTGAAGCTCGCGATTATGGTAAGGGGCGTTACATTTTGACGTGTGCTTGTGGTGTTCGGCCAATCACAATGCACTGGGTCAGCTGGCCAATCAGAGCAGACTGCGCTTGTCAAAGGAGGGGGCTTTGTTGAAAACTACGTGTTTGAGAGAGGCGGGGCATAGAGGACCTACAATAATGTACAGTATTCGAAAAATAATGTGTTTTTTGAACATTAAAGCATGTCAACATATTCTGTTACACCAAATACACAAAATAATGATCTTTAAAATAGCATCATATGACCCCTTTAAAGAAAGAAAGTGCAATGACCACATATATCCAGTAGAGGTCCATAGGGACTTATTTCATTTTCACTTTTTTTGTGCATATATATTTAAACATTCTAAAATACATTAGAAATCTGTATTTTTGTCAAAGGTTAGAATTTGTTGTTGTTGTCTGATGTCTTTTGAATTGTCTACTTTTGCAAATTATTATAAGTGTGTGTGTGTGAGTGAACATGCTTGTTCCATGTTGCATTTGTGCTATCAGTCCTTCATTTATGTATGGAAATATTTCAGATTTATGCCATATTTGTTGATTTTATATGCCAATTTCTATAAAAAATGCTCTCTGTTGCAGTCACACGTGTGTGTGTGTGTGTGAGATAGAAAGTTTGTTCCACTTTGCATTTATGCTCTAGGACCAGACCTTTATTTAAATGTAGAAATTTTCAGATTTATACTGGATTTTTTATTTGATTTCCCATTCATTTTCAATGTGGGGTCAATCTGACCCCAAGGACCTTAAACGGTCATTTTTTTAAATTAATTTTTTACACACCTTTAGAACAACGAAATCAAGCCTTATTTAGGAAAAGTCACAGAGTCTCGTGCCCCTGAGATGAAGGGAACACTTTTTAAAAATGAAGGAAACTTCCTGACCCAGGGACCGATTATGGGTTAAAATGTTCAAAACGGGTTTGGTACTTATTTTTTCAAGCTTTGGATGTAATTTTCTGGTCATATGCATATGTTGTCCATTGTGGAAATATGGTCAAATCACAGGCATGAGATCACTCTTGCATGATATTTATTTTTCAGTATAACAGCATTTGTGGCTCTGTAATATGGAGCTCCTAAAGGGACATGATGTGAAAAAAAGCATGGGTGTAAAAATTATATTTCAATGGTTTTGCGTCCACTCACAAAAAAAATTTGCAGTCCCCTAAGAAACTGTCTTCTCTCATAAAAGTATTGCATTCCCCCAAGAAACTATGCATTCTCGCAAAACTTACATTTCTCCAAAATATGTTGGGTTCGCTTGCAAAATCTATGAAATAGAATTTCCTACCTCTTCATATTATTTCCACTGCAAATTTTGCGAGTGAAGGCAAAGCTTCTTGAGGGAAAGCAATTATTTTGCGAGTGAACAAAGTTTCTTTGGGAAATGTAAAAGTTTTGCAAGAGACTGCAAAAACATTGAAATGTAATCTTAACTCCCATCTCAGTATTTTTATCATCATCATGTCTCTTTAGAGGTTCCACACTATTAACAATTATTGTCATAATATTAATATGCATTCTGTTCATAATTTAATGATTGCATATAGTCAGACTAAATGTGCAAGAAAAAAGTTGTACAAGAGATTGTCACTGTGTCAGTACCCTTAAAAAATGATTTTAAACATTATCAACCTCTAAAATATGAATATTACTACTGCTGAGGTTTAATATGTACCCTTAATGTACTTCTTTGAACCATTTAGGGGTAAGTAAGGTACAAAATTGGGCTTTAAAGGTATTGCCCGAGTGACAAGCTCTGATACACCTGAAGGTACAATTTTTCTATATTTGTTGTGTATTACATCACAGGTCATCAAACTGTGAGGGTCTGTTTGGAATCATATTGATGTTTTAGTCTATTTTCTAGTTTAACTTGTATGTTTGTTTTTCAGAGTAAACTGGAGCTGATTGTGGGCACCCCAGCTGCCTTTATGGACCTTGAGCTATTTAGCACTTCAGACAAGCTCTTACAGAAGCTAGACAACAATGAAGCGCTGCTCGGCTCCTATCCTGTGGATGATGACTGCAGAATACATGTGGGTATTGACTCTTTTCTGACACCCCAGCTACACAGAAAACAAATGACAAAATTTAAGCAATGTGAGATGATGATCTCTAGAGCTTCAAAATTCCACTGTTTTGGACATTTTAAAACTATTTTGATAGCATTAATAAAGATGGAATTCTTATGCTTTAGTGTTGTTTTCTGTGCAGGTGACAGACTGCAGTGGTACACAAAGTGGGGAGTTCACTGATTTGTCAAAGGTGGAGAAATTTGAGATCTCTGATGAAGCCTATGAAAAAAGGGCAGGTAATCCAAATATCTTTAATAATCAAATTTCAGCCTTTGTTGAGTGATTTAATTTATAGCAACTTATAGTGACTGTACAAATAGTTGAGCTGTGATTTAACTCCAAAAGAAATCGAAATAGAGACATGTCATGTCTTCCTTATTGTGACGTACATCTGAGTTAAATGGACTTTTGAAAATGGGGCAAAAATTTAGAGCAGGGTTCTATCAATTGGTTGTTGATTGGATGGAGGCAGATCGACTAAATGTGAGCTTGCGTCAATTGTAAGAAAGGGGCAGGTTTTAAATGGAGTTAACATTTTGTTTAAAAATTACTTTTTTTGTTTCATCGTGTTAGAGCGTGAAATACAGTGTTACAGTAGGTACAAGTACAAATGGTTAATTTTGATTATACATATTATAAGTGCTTTTATAAAGTGCCAACTTTTCTTTCTTTTTTTTTTTTTGTCAGATTCGATACGGAACTTCAAGAAGAATATGAAGTTAGGTAGATTTAATGAGGAAAACAGGGCCAAGCAAGAAGAGGCTCTTGCTAAGAAAGAAGAGGAAGAGAAGGTGGCTGCTGAAGACATTGCTGTTGGGAACCGCTGCAAAGTTCAAGTTCCTGGGCAACCTACCAAGATTGGCACTGTTATGTTTGTTGGTAAGCTTACCCTCATTTTCATATCACACCTCGCAGATTAAGGCTTTGTTTGTGCTGTTTGCATGACCTGGTTTAATCGCATCTACTGCTCTGATTTAAAGGGGTCATATGATGCAATTTCAAATTTTCCTTTCTCTTTGGAGTGCTACAAGCTCTTGGTGCATAAAGAAGATCTGTAAAGTTGCAAAGACTAAAGTCTCAAATCCAAAGAGATATTCTTTATAAAAGTTAAGAGTCAGCCACACCTACCTAAAACGGCTCGTTCTAACACGTCCCCACATATCTACCTCACTATGTGGACACTATGTGGGAAGATTTGCATAACGCCGCCCAAATGTTCACGCAAAGAAAGAAGGCGTAACTTTTATTCTCGCTGTAGTGTTGTTGCTGCCGCCATGTCGTGAAGACGCTGTGTTTGTCGTTGTGAAAGCGAAACTACTTTGTTTGACCTTCCAAAAGAGGACGATATCCGCTTCTTCATGCCTAGAGCTGATCCATGCTGGTCGCTGAGGAAATACATCAACTTCGCGCTGTGGATCGCCGGATCGGCTTTCACCGTAGACGAAGCGGAGATCAGCCCGGGGTCGTCACATGTGGTTGCCGCAAGCCCGCCGGACGCTCCTTCTTGAATCCGCCGGCCGCCGCTGCTCACGGCTCACAAAGGCTTCTAATAATCTTTCTGTTTGTGATAATTCCTTCCTTCCTTAAACTTAGTATTATAATGGGAATATATCATCTTGGAGAGAGAGTTTTACCGTGCTGACTGTCATAACTGAACGTGAC
>NW_015540832.1:135532-136077 GCF_001515605.1 Sinocyclocheilus anshuiensis | reverse complement strand
CGAAAGTCAAGTAAAAGACCGCTTCTTAAACCAGAGAAGGTGAACATGCTGGTATTCTTGGGGGGAAAAAAACATGCAAGCACTGTCACCGTTAGTTTTACTTTTCTTTTGGTTTTCATTTTTGAAAAACTTGTTATCTTTGCTGTTTACCACACATTACGCTATGGAGGCTCCTTTTATTTATTTATTTATTTGATTCCTCAGTGTTTGCTAAACGTCCTGTAAATTATTAGTCGGTATATAATACAGCATGGGTGTGCCATGCCTCATCTTATTTGTTTTTGTTAATACACGTTTTGTAAGCTAGTGTGTCATTGTATCTTACTGATTTATTGTTGTTGAGCTTTTTAATGAAGAATAACAAAGAATCCATCTTTTGTTTTAGTCTTTAAAAAAATGTAAAGGTGTGTAGATGTATTTAAGCAAAACAGTGACAACAAGATTGCGAATTCGAAAGTGAAAGCATCCGAAGCCCGCGGCTTAACACAGCAAAAGAGAAACTCCCATTCACAATTTAAATCACAAATAATACTACTGATGATAAA
>NW_015540832.1:133702-135362 GCF_001515605.1 Sinocyclocheilus anshuiensis | reverse complement strand
CCAATCACAACGCACTGGATAGCTGGCCAATCAGAGCACACCTCACTTTTCAGACCGATGAGCTTTGTAAAAATCAACGCGTTTCAGAAAGGCGGGGCATAGAGGAGAAACAATAATGTACAGTATGTGGAAAATAGTGTTTTTTGAACCTTAAACCGCATAAACACATTTAATTACACCAAATACAAAAAGTAATGTTCCTTTTAGCAACATCATATGACCCCTTTAACACTTAAATGTTACATGTACTTGTAATAAAGAAAAGAAAAGAATATAATACATTTTCATCTAGTTTTGATATTGATTTATATTGTGAGTGATGCTTTTCAGAAGGCAGTTAACTCGGTGAACTGTAACACGCCATCCTGACCTGGGGCTCCCTGTTTTTTTTTTAGAGATGTGATGTTTTTTTTTCCATTTATGAATTCCTGTGTTTTCCAACCATATTCAATGGGGCTTAAATGCTTTCTTTGTTTTCAGGTACAGCAGATTTCAAACCAGGCTACTGGGTTGGTGTGAAATATGATGAGCCGCTGGGGAAGAATGATGGCAGGTTGGTGCATGCTCAAGTTATTTATGTTTATGAATAAGACCAGCATGTCTCTGAAAATGACTAATGTGACCCTTACATGAACCTTCTGAGAAAGTCTAACTGATGCGTTATGTTTGTCTTGATTTAGTGTGAATGGGAAACGTTATTTTGAGTGTGAGCCAAAATATGGCGTCTTCGTGAAGCCCCTCTCAGTAACTGTGGGAGACTTCCCTGAAGAGGACTATGGTTTGGATGAGATGTAAGACTCGCCTGATGAGCAGTCAGAAGCGTCAGAAGAAAGATCCTCTTTCTTCCAGAGGTTTGGCTCCATGCAGTGAGACATTGCTGCGGTAGAAGGTTTTTTTGTCATCAGTGCAGATCATTTTGTTTTATGCTGGTCTGGAAGAGATCAGTAAAAATTGTACCTTAATTTCCTGCAGTCAAACTCAAGGAATGATCTTAAACAACATCTGTGCCCTGGCGACTAGAAGTAACTAGTAAGGTAAATGTGAGAACACCAGCCAAGGTCAGAGTAAAGAAAAGCATTCGCTTGCATGTTGATTGTTCATTATTGAATTCCAAAGTTCTGCAGCTAATTTGAGCCCAGACCGAATATTTTTACTTCAAACAAAACCAACCAACCACAACAGAAAATGTTCTTCACGTTTTTGCAGTTCTGTGCACACTGTATTGTACTAATGAATTCCTCCTTTTCAGCAGCCGATTACATTCTTATGCCTCAATATGACTGTGTTGTAGGGTATCAGACCCTCATTCTCTTTGGCACTTTAGCGATTAGCTCACTAATGAGATGTGTAATGTAGAATCCGTGGCCTCAGTTTTTCTATGGTTCTGTATTTTCAGTGTAAATTACAGAAATGTGACAAGAAGTCTTGTTTTGTTTTTTTTGTGAAAATTGGCATGTAAGTATTTTCATGCATGTCGAATTTACGTTTATCAGAAAGGCCTAATGTTTGTATGGAATTCTGTTTAGTAAAATCTTTGTTTCAAATAAATCCATGTGCCAATTTTGAACATCCTGCAGACATATGCCCAAATTGTCTTTTTTTTTTTTTTTTTTTTTTTTTTTTTTTTTTTTTTTTTTTTTTTTTTTTTTTTTTTTTTCTT
>NW_015540832.1:125737-133651 GCF_001515605.1 Sinocyclocheilus anshuiensis | reverse complement strand
TACACCTAGGATGACTTGAGGGTGAGTAATTTATGGGCTAATTTAAATTTTTGGGTGAACTAACCCTTTAATACATAGCATGGGACTCATGTTGCGGTGAAAAACACTGTTAAAACCTTCATAGCTCACACAAGCGATAATAAACATTTGGTTTTGGTGCACAGCAAGTCAGCAACTTATATGACTCATATGAATGTCATAATTATGTTATAGTAGCTTTAACAAAATGCATTGTAAAAGTGGAAATTTTGGACACTAGACCAGGGCCAGGCACAAACGCTGATGTTGGATATAGACGTGCATCTCTTTCTTCCTTTACTCCATGCTTACATTAAGTGGCCATAAATTCGAAAAAAACTAAGTATTTTTGTTTTTGACATCGTTTTGACAATCTTACAGTCTCACTCACCATTTGCAAAGAAAGTTCAATTGAATTGATCCTGTATCAAAAACATGACCATGGGATTTCTGGCTCAACTGATCATTCCTGTCAAGTTTTTGTAAATGTACTTCGATTTCCCCCTCCAGACTGTGATACTTTGCAAAAATAAAATGAGTTTCAAATCACTTGCTTGGACGTCATTACTTTCAAAACAATAATGAAACATTAGATATGCAGGGCGAGCGCCTGCTTTTTACAGTAAACACACACCCAGGGGCGGACTTAACCAATAGGCGAGGTTAACACAAAAACAAAAAACAGATTCAGTATTCCTCAAAATTAATAAAAATAATGCAACTCAGAATATGACGCAAACCTGCAATAATTAAATGTTAAACAACACAAATATCCTTTATGTATTTAATCCCATTCTATTAACCAATGTCTTTGCTTCTGACCTTCGATGATCCAGTTCAACCATAATAATAAGCACAAATTACTCTAGACAAACATTTGTGTCTTTTTTTATTGCTGAAGTGTGTTGAAATTTATTCTTCTGTATTCTACTGTACGGACGTAAATTTACTTTCCCTTCAGCCAGAGGCTTATTCATTTCACTTTTGGTGTGAAAAGGCATTTATATTTGCCAAAAATATAACTTTTTTTATTTTAAAAACAAAGCAAGCCCTGTCCAGATTTAAAAAGTCACGCAAAAGTAACGTAACGCATTACTTTCCATAAAAAGTAACTAAGTACCATAATTAGTTACTTTTTTATGGAGTAACGCAATATTGTAATGCATTAACTTTAAAAGTAACTTTCCCCAACACTGTCCACCAGTATGTATTTGTGTTAGAGCGTCAAATGTTCACTCACCGCTCAAAACGGCGAGTTTTTGTCAGGTGCAGAGTTCTGCAAGCTCTCGAATCCTCTCATTATAACAACGTACAGGTGCATCTCAATAAATTAGAATGTCGTGGAAAAGGGCCCCATCTGATATTGGCGAAACATATTTGGCAAATCCACCAGTATGTATTTGTGTTAGAGCGTCAAATATTCACCCACCGCACAAAACGGCGAGTTTTTGTCAGGTGCAGAGTTCTGCAAGCTCGCGAATCCTCTCATTATAACAACGTGTAGATATGATGTAAATAAGAGATTCATTGTGCAGTGTAGAAAGCTTATTAACGGAACGTCGTGAGATCGCAATGAACTGAAGTGAGTGACAGCTTTTAGTGATTAGGCCTATAGACAGAGCTAGCGCTCTTTGCGTGAATTCTAAGCTGTTTTGACTGCCTCAGAATAGATATATTATTAGAAATTATTGTGTTTCAAGTCATAATTTTATTTGTCTTGATGTTTCAAAATGACTCTCTTGTATGCCTTTCCTAGGCGCGACTGCCGCACACTCCTATAAATGCAGGAATGCAATGACTGGAGATTTTCTCTTAAGATGACATTTTCGATTTGTTTCTCGGCAAACCCGACCTTATGCCTTAAGAATACTTGGAATACGGAACGAGTTGCATGGGATAATTTTTATGACATTTGAGTCCTATTTGTAAAAAGATTGAAGAAGTTTACAATTCATTAAATGGACAAGTGCAAGCATTTTTTTTAATGTCTTCTTTTGTGATCGGGAAAAAATAAGGTAGCTTAATATGGCTTTAGAACAGCATCAGGTTGACTAATTATTTACTTAAGTTGTGAAGGGGAAATAGTTATAATAAATAATAGTTATAGCTATAACCTATGAGAGAGTGAGAGCGAGCAAAATAAGGGTTAGGCGTAAAAGAGCATACTTATCGTGTTGGGGCCCCATACCTGAAATTTGCTTAGGGCCCCCATCACTAAGTCCGCCCCTGACATCGACAGATGTGCAAACCAAACCCCAAGTAAAGACCACCTAGTGCACAGTTTCAGTTGCTGTTGCTGTCAGCCAGTTGTGCTGGTGTTGACTAAAACTGGATATTAAAGTCTAATTTCATTATTTATATTATTTATAACGCGTTCCTCTGAATGACACCTGAGGCAGTTTGATAAATTCGTCGCTAATGAGGGCAGACTCAGAAGACCGTCATGACTTTTTTTCGTCCGTCATGACTGTCGGTTAGTTTGGGACTGTAGGACTTTAGTTTATTCGTAAAGAAAATGAACCGCTGTTTGTGTTTCATCTTCATTAATTCCTGTCTGTTTTTGCCATCGGGTAAGTATTTCTCAGTTGTTTATTTATATTGTAAGAACTCTGTGGAAACCTCGGAAAATTGTGAAAGCTTCCATTGTGTATACGTGTACACAGAGTTTGGAACATTGCGGTTCTGTCTCAAAACGGAAGTGAGCTGCACAACAGACTCCGAGTCCGAAATTAAGCAAGGCTTATGGCAAAGATGCCAAATTTGTCAGTTTTGGTGCCTGCGAAACAACATTACTATTGCTCATACTTACTATTCGTATTACTCTAATTATTTTTTGTTAATTCCACAGATAGTGAGGAGAAGCTGGACGGCTGTACAAGGGTCAGTGACAGAGCGCTAGATACTTTAATAAGCAGCCATTCAGAAACAGCATAGTTACAGCCTTGAAACGCCCTAGCAACAAGCCAAAGGACTCTAGAAACCATATAGCAAGACCCCTCTACATATTAGCACCTCGTTTTTGTTGCCTTAAGGGGTGCCACTATGGTTTCTGGGCTCCCTGAACAGCATATTGACTCGGGGCCCCCTCAAATCGTGTTTTACACGGAATTTCTACCTGATAAAATATGGACCCTTTTCACATTTTCTCAGAAGTGCAAGTCGTCATAGTTGGGTAAACTTATAGTGATGAACCGAAACTACTTTTATATTCCCATTTGCTCCAGTAGAAAAATCCATGATAACATTCCTCATTCGACATTTAGTGAGGTCATCTGTCAAGTCTGTGAAAAGGGTCCATTTTAAATCTTGGCAAAAAAGTATATTCATTTTACAATTGCCAAGTTATTCATTTGCTTTTTAAGGTCTACAAATCACACTTTTAAAATTATTCTCCCTCATATATTCAGATTTTTTAAGAACGTGGGAACCCTGGTTCTTCTTCTAACTTCTTCACAAAATAAATAAAAATAAATATCTAAATACATATCTGGGACTTATTTTAATGCTCGTTTTGTCTTATTTTAAATCATTCTGAAGTTATCTTGAGGCTGTCATAGCACTTTGCTGAGGTCCCCTGTTGGGCCCCGGCCCACATTTCAAGTTGAGAATACTTGAACTTGAATACTTTCAAGTTGAGAATACTTGAACTCAGTGTGTTTTCAGTGTGTGTGTGTGTGTGTGTTTTCTTTTTTCTAGTCTAGTTGTACTTCAGGACATTTAAATGAGTTTGTAATCTATAGTGTATAAAATATGCACCTGTAAAAAAAATGTTAAATCAGAGGTGTTATTGGATTATCTTTTGGTTACAGTTCGGGGACATTTTTAGTGTTTTCTTTATAGTATTGTTGAAAGGTGCTTTCATATATGGTAGCAAAAATTATCCAATAAAGTGATTTATTCTAATGGTGTGGCCTGTATGTTTTACTGTTTATCTGATTGAAGACATTTTCTACCAAAGTATATACTTTTTTCCAGGCCCTGGCTGATAACAACTGGTCTAGGTAGACGGTTCTCTGCTCACTGTTTTGAGACAATCTACATGTAAACAACTGATGAGTTATACTCAAGTAGTACAGCCGTATGAATCTCTTAACTCACATCATCTTACTCAAGTTTTCTATGAAAACACAGATTACAGCATTCACAATGTTTTGGACCAGATGTGTGCTATTGCAGCAAAATCTTACACAACACTATAAAAGTACTCTGCTAGTAGCTTTTTATTGTAATTTCTATAATATAAGAACAAATAAAATGCTTTTGCTGATCTGGATTTTCCATATGCAGACAGGAGAGCTGTCCAGGCTCATTCAGCTGAAGGAAAGACTTCAGTGACTGGATCGAACATGTCCAACTATTCAACGTTACTGCCCAAAGCTGAACCCATCACCTCAACTGAACCGTCTGTGAACACTGTGCACATCTCAACAGAGAGCAAACGCCTGATTTCTGCATCGACAGGTACAGTCTGAGTTTCTGCATTGATTGATTGCACTACTTTAGATCAGCAGTAGTTTCACCAACAGCATCAGCATTTATACAGTCAAATTTTGAAACTACCATTGTCTTTGGATGGATAAAACAGGCGTTCCTCCTAGTTCCATGGGGGTAGTTTCATTGGCGGTATGATGCTGGCCTTTATTATCACTCTTGATAGTCACTCTGGGCTACAGGTTGGCCTGCTCACAACAGGAAGTGCGCTACAGAGTCATGTGAGTACCATCAGAGCCCCCCAGTATTTTTACATTTCATTAATTGCTTGTTTAAAAAAAAACACGTGGATCCAAATATGTTCAGATATGTGATGAGTTTTTGAACCATGTACCTCCTATTTCTCAAAAGAACGCATTAGTGCCCATCCACTTTTTCAGCAGCACTGGTTCCGGAATTTTTTATTTTTTTCAATACATTTTTCCGATAGGGATTATTAAAAAGTTATTGCCAAAGTTATATTATATAGAGCCATATACCAAACCAACCAGCTATAAGGTGAATAAAATCTTAAACTTTTATTTGATAAAAAGAAAGTATTCGAAAATGGTACTGTATATATGAGACAAATACTGTGTGTGTATATATGTATATGGGTTGTTGACGTGACATGGCATTTTCACTGTCCCACAGGATAAAAATGAATATAATGAATATTGTCCTTATTTAAAATGCAGTAAATCATTAAACATTTCTTTGCCCTACATGGACCTGATGTTATAAAAAGCTGCAGTGTTATTAGATTTTTTAAATTTTTGAGCCAAATCTCAAAAGTGTCCTATGGTGTGACTGTCTCAAGCATGGTTCAGTAAATTACAACTTTTATAAATTAAAAAGAAAAACATAAAAATGTTAATAAATACCTCTGACATAATTGTGCAAGTGTAGATGGCAATCATTTTTTTCATAAAAAGAAAGCCGTAAAATTTACGGTAAAAAAACGGCAGCTGTGGTTGCCAGAATTTTACCGTAAAAAATACGGTAGCAACATTTTAGGTTTTACAGGTTTAAATTTACAGTTAAATACCGTAATTTCATTAACTGAAATAATGTTAATATACCAACCTATTGAAGTACTGAAATCTGTTTTGTACCTTGTAATACACTGATAACCACCAAATGCAGGTGATGATGAGAAAGTCACATGATGAACCAAAACACATCACAAGCAGCTTTTAAATAATAACATATATAGAAGGTGCACAATGTCATTCACACAAACACTAAACACCATCATGGTAACACACATCAAACTGAAATAATGCAATAAACATTAATTTAACAACATTAGGTGTAACACACAACCCTAATATACAAAACTGATAAGAAAAAACTAAGAAACAGTTATTTCAACAACAAAAAATACATCAAATTTGAAATGTAACGCAGGGAATTCTGGGAATGTCAATTTCCGGTTATTCACTGTAAATTATACATGTTTTTTTCACTTCCAAAAACGGCATACTACCGTAAAATTACATGTAATGTCCAATACAGTTTTTCACCGTATATAGTAGGGGAATTTACCGTTAACCATTTAACAGGTTTTTACTGTAGCATTCTTACAGTCTTTTACCGTTAAATTGACGGTCATTTTTTACAGTGCATATATTTCTGAACTTGATATACTTTGTCTCTGAAAACCATGTCCTCTGGTGTGACCCCCCGTCCACACGGAGACGCGTTTAGCTGTATACGCATACATTTTGTATCGTATAGGCATTTTGTCCAGACGGATCCGGTGTTTTGGGAGAGTGAAACCGATATTTTTTTGAAACCGGGTCCCAGAGTGGATAAATCTGAAAACGCCGCCCTTGCGTTTTCGTGTGTACAGCCAATCCGGATATTTTCTGAAACTATGACGTCATCAGCCCACGTCTCGCCCCTAGTCAGACACTTCTACGTCACGTAACAGCAAAAAAAACATGAACAAACACTGAACGATTGTCTTTTTATTAACTAACATTAACACAGATTAATAAATGTATTGTTCCATGTTCGTTTGTATACCACGCGCAAGGTTTATGCGCATAGTCCAAGTCTTCTTTTCCATTTTTAGTGTATCTCTGTGGCAGAATTACAGCGACACATATTGGTCTGACATGTATACTACAGTTTTGTGTCGGTTTCATGGTTTCGTGTGGACGCAGATATTTCTTGAGACTAGGGGAAAAAAAGATCGGATAGGGAAAGCTCTGGCTTCGTGTGGACGTAGCCTAAATTGGCCAATTCCAGAACAAAATTACATTAGTTGAAGCACCCCATTCATGATTGTTACTTTAGCCCCCTGTGAAGCCCATGACGTGCACATGGTCAATTTCTGTCTCAGAATTGTTCAAATATTTAACTTTTTTGGAACCACTACAAAAGTGTTACGTTTTGTTGTCCTTTGGTGTGACACCCTTAAATTATATTTTTTAATTAAAAACTGCATGTTAAACTACATAATGATGGAAATTATGCAAATGTGTCTTGCTTAACGCTAATGACAGGTTAGCTCGGAATAGCAAGGTCATTAATTGACACAAAAGGCTGAAACGTCCTTTGGTGTGACAGGAAATGTCACACCACAGGACAAAGATGTCACACCAGAGGACAAGGTCTCTTTAAAAAGCGTTTTAAATAATTAAATAAGATTTGTTTTACTCCTTTTTATTATTTTTTGATCATTTCCAGTGTTCTTAAATGCAATAATTACATTAAACTATTTTCTGATGTTTTTGCAGAAAACTTACTGTTATAAAGTGTCATGAACATAAGTATAAAATGTGGTAATTTGTTTTTGAAACAGAAAGAACTGAGGGAGAGAAATTACTGGAAGACAGAGGACATGGAAATATAGACAGAAAATTAACAGGGATCCATCCACCAGAAGGGAGGAGATCCTAAGAGAACGATGCAGAAAGTAAAATGATGCCTTAAAAAAGCCATATAGTTTAAAAAAAAATTAATGAATATAGTTTGAATATCAATCATATTTAGCTGTGCCACACATGCAGCAGGGGGCTAGAAGAGTTTCAGTAACATACTGATTGACTAAGAGACTGACTTTTGTTGATGAAAATAATTTTTTGTTTTGTTTAAAAAACGTTGATATTGTTTGTATCAAAATTAAACTTTCTTCTTTGACATGTTCAAAATTAAATAGAAACATTATGTCACAATAAAGTCCTTTAGTGTGACGTAATGTCCTATGGTGTGACACACAAAAGAACCACAGATTAGTTTTTACCTGAGTATTGTAATAGGGGGGATATAAATATCACTCATCTTAAAATGGTATAATTTTCAGCAGTTTTGAATGGATGACAGCAAAGTTTGTCTTGTTGTCAGTGTTTGTCCTGAAATTGTCCAACAAGTCATGGGGAAAAAAATGATGTTAATTATAATTTCATATTAAATAAA
>NW_015540832.1:124238-124739 GCF_001515605.1 Sinocyclocheilus anshuiensis | reverse complement strand
TAAAAATATCTTAAAAAAAGAGGTGAGGGTGAGTATTGTAATAGGGGGGATATAAATATCACTCATCTTAAAATGGTATAATTTTCAGCAGTTTTGAACGGATGACAGCAAAGTTGGTCTTTTTGTCAAAGTTTGTCCTGAAATTGTCCAACAAGTCATGGGGAAAAATTATGTTAATTATAATTTCATATTAAATAAATAACACTATATGTAAATAAGCGTCTAACAATGAAGATAAATCTCTCTCATGCTATTTATATATTATTAAGAGTTTTTTTCCCCTTAATTTTTGCTATGTCACACCATAGGACAATTTTATGGTACAGTTCAGTAAAAATGTTTAAAAAAGCAGTGAAAGAATTTATGAAGTTAGTGATCCTTTATATTTTCTCAAAGATCAGACTTCACACTACATAAATATATGCATTTCTTTTACAAAATAAGGATTTTTACTGCCTATTTGTCAACTACCCATATATATATATATATATGTATATGTAT
>NW_015540832.1:112959-124134 GCF_001515605.1 Sinocyclocheilus anshuiensis | reverse complement strand
ATATATATACACATATGGTGGAGTTTCTGTACAGCATCATGGGTAATGTAGTTTTTCACCAAAATTCAGTAAGACATTTACAACCTCGTAGCACACAGTAGGTCTGGGTTTCACTTTATTTTAAGGTGTCCTTGTTACAGTGTACATATACGTTTAAGTACTGAGTAATATTAATTAACTACATACTATATGGTTAGGGTTGGGTTAGGGTTATTTGAATGTAATTATGCATAATTTATTATGGTAACACTTTATTTTAAGGTGTCCTTGTTACATGTTACTATTATAACACTTAATTCTGCATAATTACAAGCAACCTAAGCCAAACACTAATCCTAACCCTAACCATACAGTAAGTACATGTAGTTAATTAATATTACTCAGTACTTAAATGTATATGTACACTGTAACAAGGACACCTTAAAATAAAGTGTAACCTTTATTATTGTAATAGTAAGTACATGTAACGTGTAACAAGGACTCTTTAAAATAAAGTGTTACCTCGGTTTGTAAATTGTTGTTAAAAATGAATTTCCCTATGGAGAAAATGATTGGCATTTTTACTTCCAGAACCCGACTGTAGCACTCTGTTATGTATTATCCCATGTTTAATATATGTTCATATGTAATAATGTAACATAGCTAATATTTATTTCATGTCCCGCAGTGAGGAACATGATGCCATCATTTAAAAATGGGGCCAATGAGGAAATACAGGCTAAAACACAAGCTAGTCATGATCTGAAGAGAACGTTTTCACCATAACGTGGTTAATTTGCATATGAGACAGTGTCTGGTTTGATTATTGATTATTCTGTTTTTTTGTTTTTGTTTACATTTCCAGTTGTGAATACTTGAACAATACTTGGGAAAAAAAAACCGTGTTTTTTTTGTGTGTGTGTGTGTCTAGTCCAGTGTAGTCCTACAGGACATTTTAATGAGTTTGGACTAAACATGGCGTTTAAAATATGCTCCTGTAGAAGTCTTCTTAAAGACATATCAGAGGCAAAAATTATTTGGTTACAGTTCTTTTCTTTTTTACAGACTTTTTTTCTTTTCTTTTAAAGTTTATAGTATTTTTGTATAAAAGTTCATGTTACATTTGTTTGAAAAGTGTTGATTTTGGTTTCATCATGTATGGTAGAAAGAGTGATCCAAATAATGAGATTTAGTCTAACTGTGTGGACTGCATGATGTACAATAGAAAACATTTTCCTAATAATGCATAAAATAACTGATTAAACACAGTAACTACCAAAGTATATACTTTATTCCAGGCCAATTTTAAAGTAATATACAAAAAAAAATAAAGTAAACAGTTAATATATATTCTGAACAGTTGCACACTAAGCAAGCATAAAATCATGTTTAAGTGACATACACATTTTAGTCAATGTTCTATAAACGTGCAATACCATCACTGTACCCACAATTCATAAAACATTTTGTTGCACTGCTCTCTCCAACACTGTTTTACCCCACTAGAGTCTGCCATCAATACTATATTTTCAAAAATATATTTCTCTTAGCTTGTCTTTTTTTTTTCCTCATCACTTTTATTTTCTCTATAACCTCTAACTTTCATTACTATGGCCTTTGTAATAAAATGTGACCATAAACATTTTGCTTACCGAGGCAATTGAGTTATAAACCTTAGCGGTATATTCACCCCAACAGACCACAAATATTATACTGATAAAACTTCACCTTTGTTAAGAAACAAAAAATCAGTACAACACACATTTAGTGTACGGGCCAGTTATTGAGCCATAATCATGTAGTGTCAAGGTATCCATATATTGTAAACAAGAGGAAATATTCATATTACTGAATTCAAAGCATCTGCAGCAAATTTGTAAAGGGCAAAGTCCCTGTAGTGTTCTGCTCTTGTGAAATAATGCAAACCTAGGTAACCTGCCTAATGTGTCTTTAGTACTGACATCAGAACCAGCATAAGAGGACCTGTCAAATCTGGCTTCATTAGAAATCTCCTCACAAATCAATTAGACCTTTTCTCATTAGCTTATGTCTTACGTGTACATAAAAGTATAATACATTATTTTTTGTTGTTCATTACTAAAAAAAAAAAGTCTTTGGAAGCCTCCTGGAAATCCTGACAGAAACTAACATAACTGATTGTTTCCATAAAAGTCTACTCTATCATTCATACCCACAGTTACCAAATTCGAATCCAAGCTAACAGCTAATCTTCAACACATGCTCATCTATCCATCTAAACATATCAGAACCTTCCTCTTCCTGCCCGATATCCATCTCGGCACCAAACATCATCAACATAACTGGCACAGACTCTACTGGAGCTCATATCAGAGATGTCTGTCTGTTAATCAAAGTGTTATTTTGTTCATTGCTTTTGGATTCAAAAAAAAAATCTGAGATTTTCAGTAAAATACGCCAGTAAGCAACAACATATCGACTGAGATACTAAAATCGTAAGATAAAAAAAAGATATCTTTAACAAAACCAAGCGATCCCCCTCTCAGATTGCTTATGATGCAGCAGAAATGATAGCGTCCATCTAGTTCATGTACTATAAGGCAGCTCTTAGAATAGTTGTTCTGTATAAAACTGTATAAAACATCAGATTTGTTCTTTGATCACACATGAATGCCATAACCCTCAAGAAAACAGAATCAGGCTTAAATAAAACTAGCACACAAAGAGGCTAGGGTTCTTTAAAGAAAAAAGAAAAAAAAAATCAAACCCTAATTCCCAACATAACATTTTTTATAAAACCTTTGAAAGAAATATACTTTGATTAATGAAGTAAGTCAAAGCAAACGTCAAATTTGATTATGATCTCTAGCGTAAAAACGACGGGAACATGTTTCAATTTTTTTGTCTGAAGGCACTTGATTACACAGTTTCTAGTGTGATATGCTGGCACAGCCAAGCAGCAGTATTTGTTTAACCAAAGCCACACGTTAAAACCCTTACCATTTAGACCTTTCAATCACAATCCCATTACATACAGATGACCTCCTCATCGCTTTTTGGTTTCTCAGGCTCTTTACTGTACGAGGAAAAAACGAGCTGAGATCAGGGATGTTCTGAGACGGGAGCTGCAGTCACAGGAGGTTGCGCTAGGTTGATTTCGGGGTTCGTCTGTCTTTATTTCTCTCTGAGCCCTCTCGGCCCTGTTCGCCCAGCGAGGGGAGAAACGACACTTCGCGCACACAAACTCACATTCACATACTTGTACAGCCGTGAAAGAGATTTGGGTACTTGTGGATACTTGTCTGTTCATGGGCCAGCCTTGAGGATGCAGACATGAAAAAAGACATAAGAAAACAAAAAGAAGCCCAAAAGGACCAAAGGTTAAAATACCTCTGCTTTTAAAACCAATTCGGCCAAACGTAGTGAACAGAAGATAACGAGAAAAAAAAAACGTCCAGTAGAGTGTAATGTCTTTCTTTTCTCAACTCAAAGCATCTACACATCCTTCACAGATTGGATTAGGCAGCAGTTCAGCATGTTGGAAGAGAAGGCGTAGTGCTGGATGCAGGTGCTCTATAGCCAGGTTAGAAAGTTCTCCTTGTCGATCTTGGTAGCTGCCAGCACTGACTCCATGTCGTTGAGGATGTCAGAGCTCAGGGCTTCCTGCAGGCTGGGCATCAGCTCCTCGCCCTCCACCACCATGCTCTCCCCCTCCAGGGTGCCCAGGTCCACATCTGTGCCCGGGATCGCGTCTAGGTAGTCGGGGAAACGGCTGGGCTGTGTTGCCATCGAGCTGGGACCGAGGCTATCGCCTGAGAGCGAGACGGTTGCTCTTAAAATGTGCTGACATCATGTGTGTGGTTACATTGAGTACTCTTGTTGTGGCGTACCTGTCTCCATCTCGTCCACGCTGTTGAGGAAGTCGTCAGGAGTGCGGGGGACGCTGTAACTGCTCATGCTCAGGCCACTGTCTGTGCTCTCGTCTCTGGAGTGATATGTCCCACTGCACAGGAAAACACCAGGCCACAACTGCTTAGACAAATCGAAACTGCGCACATATGTAAATTGTACGCTTACACTATTCGTTCAAAAGATAATTTGGAAAAAAATGAATACTTTTATTCAGCGAGAATGCTTTAAATTGTTTAAAAGAGGCATTAAAAGACATTTACAAAGATTTTTACAAAGAGTGTTACAAAAGATTTGTATTTTAAATGAATGGTGAACTTTATATTTATTAAAGAATCCTGGGGAAAACTGATCATGGTTTCCACAAAAATATTGTATGTATATGTATATGTATATGTATATGTATATATATATATATACACACACACACAAGCTTAAAAAAACAAAAAAATATATAAAAAATATAAATCTTAAAAACACCTCAAACCTTTGAGCAGTTTTATACAGTGAATATAAATATACTTTTTCCATGATTTTTTTTTTACATATATGACTAAATAAATAAAATAAAAAACATTATTAGAAAAAATTATTTATCCACTACAAAGGTGTCAACAAAAAGCAAAATATACAGTGCCATTAGGTCAACACACACTTGATTATTTATTTTTGACCACAATCCAAACACAAAACAAGCTAAGAGAATATAACAACAGATGAATGGGGAAAAAGTTAGCAAAAAGAGTGTATCATCTTTTTTATTAAGTAAAAGTTTCTTGAATCTCAATACACAGAGAATCACAATATTATTAAGTAGGTTGAGAAAATGATAGTATGAAGAGCTGTGGAGAGTGTACATAAGCTAAAACATAAGTATGTTTTGATTTGTTTAAATCACTTGTTTTAAACACCCATTTGTGTTATTTCAAAATTTTGTTGAATATAATTTTTTTTTATAGCCATTGCCTCTTAACTTGTGTAGATTTATCCAGAATAATTGCTAACAATTATTGCTCATTCCGCTAGTAATTGCTTGTACTACTCGCAGTGGCCATCTTTGAACTGCCTTTGATTGTAAAAGGTGTTGTTTTGCTGGTGGTCTCTCTATAAATAGCATGCAGGCAGTTCAGTACAGAGTGCTCAAATAAAGATGGCAGAGGACATGCTACAGTGAAGGAAAATACAGCAAGTTTCTTCTAATTAAGAGAATGAAATGTGGCTTCAGTGCATGAGAGCTGCTGGATGAATGAGCTCTTTGTGAGCGCAGCAGAGGTGGGAGGGGGGACGGCCTTGTCTAAGACCACATGTTCTCACAGGCCGCCTTGTTATTCACATCAATCCCTTATCTGCTCTCATGTAGGAGAGATTTATGTGCTTGACCGCCACTGGAGGACGCAATTCTCTGCAAAAGCAGCTTAAGACTTGCTTTCAACAGCTTCTCCAGCAGGGGTCACCAGTGAGTGTCACTCAAGTAAAAAAATGAAGGAAGAACAAAATTTAACAATTACACAGAGTTAACAATGCTCCTCTTGATTTTACATTTTTTCCCTTTTTCAACATCCCACCCCCCAAAACAGACAAAGAAAAAAAAATTGAAATTGAAAGATTTGTTTTTTTCAATATTAGTTTTCATATTTGAGCTGCCAGATTTAGTGTTAACTGATATCATTAAAATAAGGGTATTAGATATCAATGCAGGTGGCTTATAAAATTTTAAACAATTACAATGCATTCTGTATTTAAAACTAAATGAAAAAAAAATAAATAAATGAATTTGTGCCCATTTTTATTCTTATTTTAATTAGTTTTAGAATCACGCAAATGTTTTTGATTTAGTTTTTAGCCAAGTTTTATGTTTTACATATGTTTTAGAACATTTTATAATATAATATGTTTTTAGTAGGAAATATGTAATAATATTAAAATAGGCTGTGAATGCAATTTTATGATGACTGAGCGATTCATGATAGGATTTTCAGCCACTACATCAATGCCTTTAAGTGTATTTGAAGGCCTATCTTTATTGGTCTTTTAAATGAGCTGCTTCTAGCTAGAGCCGGTAAGATCTCTGAAGTGAACAATCATCGGAGGTCCAAACTTGTCAATTCCCTGCAGTTGGCAAGAATTCAGTCAAAATGTGCACCAAAAAAAACACACACACACACACACACACACACACACACACACACACACACACACACACACACACACACACAGCAGCCAAACATCCTTTGTGGGAAGGTTCATTGCCCTTATGTGCCTATTAACTGGTAAATACTACCATGTGCAAATGCAAAGGTGTTCTTCTAAAAAATTCTTGTATGACTGCAGTCCCGCAGTTTGATGCATAATCTTACCTGTTCAAGAACGGGTCAGAGCTGTTGGTGGTCATGTTACGTGAGTCTTGTCCCATGCTGGGTGAGGACACAGGGTTTTGAGTGCCGCCATCCTGCTCCATGCTGGTCGGCAGCTGGTTTCTCAGGGCGAGCTCCTGTATACACGCAAACAAAAGAATGTGTGTCAAAGTGTGAAATTCATAAAGTGAGCAGACTGGGTTTGCAAGAACGGAAGCTTAACGCAAGACATAATTAATGATTTCAGTACTGAGATGAGAGCGGATAAATTTTTTCTGTTGAAGAAAAAAAGGACAGAACAAACTATACTGGTTTTTGCTTTCAAACTACGCACACGTACGCGAAACAGTGAGTGAGGTATGGGAAAGGGAAAAAAACAACGAACTTAACCTACAAGTTTTACTTCGTTTCCTGCATCACCCACTTGAGTGAAATAAAAGCCTTTCCCATCCAACAAGTCATGAGTTACAAATCTGGTTATCATTTGTCAATGGATTGTGCAAGATTGTCTGTCAACATTGTCTGATTTCTTAAAGCGCTTTAGTCATCATTTAGTTGCAAATGATTAATTTAATCACATTTTATGCTTTATTGGATAGGACAGTAAAGAAATGACATGTCCCTCTGTTTTGGCTGACATCTTTAAATTTAGTTTTTTATTAAGCACTGAGTCAACACCGTGTTTACATTCCAAAGCAGGGGCAGCTGAGCACAACCTCCTCCACCTCCCCATCTGCCAACCTCTCATTTAATAGCTCACAAAAACATACACAGCAAGTATCTCTACTTCAGATTTACTCACCCTACACAATATGTACTGAGAAACAAAGTGCAACAGGTTGCTTTGAGGTGCAAGGTGGACCAGACCTTATGCCAATAATCTGTCAAAACAACCTGCACAATTATACGATACGGTACATTACAAACAAAAATACACAACATGAACAGCGAGTACACGCGGCACAGATTAGGCTTGTTTACGCAGCAGAACACTATGTGCCCACCTAGCATGTGAGGACAGAATGTTCTGACAGGTGTGTGTGTCTGACCTGGGGTCTCTGGCGAAGGAGCTCTTGTTTGATCCTCAGTCTCTCTTTCTCCATCTGGATCTGCTGCAGCCTGATCTGGTTGTTTCCACCCAGCACTCCACTCTGTGGACTGGAGGGCAACTGGGAGCCTTGCTTCACTGGAGCACTCTGGGAAATTCGCTGCTGGTTCATAGCTGAGGACACAAAATCGATTACGTTATGATGCTTCATTCTATTATTGATTAGCATTAATTATATTATATAGTTTATATTTAAAAGCAAATATACTAGCACTAGAAAATACAGTATCACATATGTAAATAAAACATAATACTTTTAATTTTTGGCATTATAGTGTTACTATATTGTATGTATAAGCACTACTGAAACGCATTATTAATCAGAACCCAGGACGTTAATCATAATGTGTGTGTTTATGAAATCTGAATATACATTTATAAATTAAAATAAGCACTTACAAGTCTGAATTTATTTAGTGAGTCATTTATCACTTTCAGAAAGTTACTACATATTCAGATTTACATCTACATTTTCCATATTTAGACCTATAGATGTGTATGTATATGTGTGTATTTACATCTATGTATTTATATGTATACAGTGCTGTCAAACGATTAATCGCGATAATTTATTTACAAAAATGGATTTTCTAATTTTAAATTCATTTTTAATTGATATAAACACCTCAGATTCAATCTCCAGTCAAAAAGAACCATTCATAAAATCTGTCACTAAAGGAGGTAGTAGCATTAGCCATGTATACGATATAGGGTATAAAAAGGCCTAACAATGCAAGTGAATGGAGCAATGCGTATCGCCACAGACGCAAACACAGAAACAAATGTTTTGGACAACAGGAGGTGGGGTGTTACAGTAATTGAACCAATGAAAATGGCTGTTTACTTATGCACTGAGGCCACCAGTGACAACAAAGCTGTGATGGAGCTGGCGTTGTCATGCGCGAGGGAGCCCCGTCTTCCCTGCTTATCCTCATCACCATTCAATCAGAGTGTGTTTACACTACCTCAGGCCTGAATGAGTCTCCGTTCTCCTCTCACCATGGGAATCAGATCAGAGACTCACCATGCCTCACACACACACACACACACACACACACACACACACACACACACACACACCGCAACCACCATCCCCCACACTGCCTGAGGCGTGGAAGAGTGTGTGGGAATGTATACGAGTGCCAGTGGGGGAGTGCGTGTGTGTATGTGTGTGTGTTTGTTTCTCTTTAAAGACTCTTATCTCGCATAGATAGGG
The DNA here is from genome assembly GCF_001515605.1 of Sinocyclocheilus anshuiensis. Classification (NCBI taxonomy): domain Eukaryota; kingdom Metazoa; phylum Chordata; class Actinopteri; order Cypriniformes; family Cyprinidae; genus Sinocyclocheilus; species Sinocyclocheilus anshuiensis. The sequence goes on along the minus strand of NW_015540832.1, from coordinate 115,589 downwards.
GTCTATTGAAGCTGAATGGTGGAGCAGTAATGGCTGATCTCAGGGTAGGAGTGACCAGTTAATACAGCCTGATATCTTGCAGCCAGATTTGTTGCGTCTGTGAACGGGAACACAACAAAAAACTCTTGATTCTCAGGTCTGGATTTCCCTGACTAGTCTGTACTTGACTGCTGTGGGTTTCTCACTTGGGAAACTCCATTCCACAGCACAAAGATGACAAGAACACACAAACAAGTCTTATCCATGTGGCAGAATGACTCAAGTGTTGCATAGGTTTGTGCCACGGACGTGTTCTTCAACGAGCCAGCAGGAGGAGGAGGAAATGTGCCAGAGGAACACAATTAAAAAGAGAGAGTGAGAAAGATAAAAGCTCTGATTGACGTACACTAGCTCTGGAACACATCCATCCAGTAATAAGTCTTTATCAGGCCATCTCGCAAAGCTGCCAGCCAATAGCAGCTCCCCTGTCGTTTGCAGGTGAGACCGAAGGGGTGTTGAGAAATGTCAGAAAACGCAGAGCCAGGACCTTTGAAGCCTTTGTAAATATTTGCTGGCTGTCGATTTAACAGGTTTATTGTATAAAAGCAGCACTCAAATTGCGTTTCCAGTTAAAGGGGTCATATTATGCTTTTTCACTTTTTCAACTTTAGTTAGTCTGTAATGTTGCTGTTTGAGCATAAAAAAGATCTGCAAAGTTACAAAGTTCAAAGTGCACTTCAAAAGGAGATATTTTATTTAACAGAAATCACTTTTCAAAAACTACAACGAACGACTCGTTTGGACTACAACGCATATTTTCCGGGATTTGTGATATCACAAATATCGACGAATGGGACGAGACCTGGTTGAGCTGCACTAGAGAAGGCAACGAGTGTTATCACTATGTCGGAGACACGCTGGCTTTCCCAAGGCAGACGAACTTAGTGGTTACAATCATCCGGGTTTAAATCGCGCTCAAATTGATTTGATTTTGACGCAGTATTTACACTGAAGCTCGCAGGCGGCTATGGTAAGGGGCATGATATTTCCCAACCAGGCGCCGAGTGGTGCCCAATCACAACACACACTGGCCCAGCTAACCAATCACAGCACATTTCGTATTTCAGAAGGCGGGCCTTCATTTGATACAGGAACTATTGGAGCCGTTCATGCCAGACTGGGGAGAGAGGTGTTGTAATAATGTAAAATATGTGAAAAATAACGTGTTTTTTTCGAACAACCTAGTATGAGAGACTGTTCTAGTACACCCCCAAAACAAAATCAAGACTTTGTAAAAGAGCATAATAGGACCCCTTTAAGAGATAAGCACATAAATCAGAGGAGACAGGGAAAGAGAGTCAGTCAATCTGTGTCCAGAAGAAAAGCCTCTCTATATCTTATCATACATAAACCTCAGCGGGCCACACAAAAGCAAGCTGTGAGCTGCCGGAAGCCAGCATGAGGAAACTCAGCTGTGACTAGAGTGTAGTAGGAAACCAGTTGAAAGCAAGATGGAAGCCGTATCACTTACAAGTAGAAACAGCAGGTGGTATATTTATACATCAAGACTCGGAGACTTTCACAGTTATTATTAGTGATTACTGCAGTGAGAAATGCAAATGTGTTTCCGTTATTCACACTAAGCTACTCAAGTAATATGTATCGCAGTTATGAGTCATTAAAGTGCTTTCTAGTAGGTCCTTGGCTTTTTCTTTTCACACACACTGTGTTCTTCCAATATGCTCACCTTATTTAACCACAAATACCTGATCATTTATCCAATCATTTCACTAGATTACACTTGGAATCCTTTTCACTCTCGTTTCTTTCACCAAAAAAGTACTTGAAACTTTGATCACACTGGAGACACATTTGAACAAAAGGTGTTCACGCCATGTCTGAATTACCATAATTACAATAATCAGATTTGTAAAAAAACAAAACAAAACATTAACTTCCCAGTAGAATTCAAAATTATAACTTGTAAACTCAGAATTTTCTGAGATGTCTTGTACCACGTGACTGCTGCAATGTCATGAAGAAACTCTAAAAATGTCAGTGGCTTCAGCAGTTTTGATAAATAATTCCTATAATTAGCTATTGCTAATACCTTAATAATGCAAGAATAATCTAAAAATAAATGAAATACATACATTAGTGTTCTATACGGATCCCCGCACCTGACATGCAGGAAAAAAAAAAATAAAAAAGTAAATCATGTTAATCGTTCTATCCCTCGTTTTACTAAATCGTGCACACAATTTACTAATTTGTTCTCTCGCTTTAAGTAAATTTTGCACTCGGTATAATAATGTGCCCTCATTTTTAGTAAATTGTGTGCACGAAATAATTAATTCTACTTCCCATCCACATTCTCATAAACCTGTTGCTGCATAAAACAAGGGCACAAACGTCTCAGGTTACGTATGTAACCATGGTTCCTCGATTCGACACCTCGGTGTGGAGGTCGGGGAAAAAAGGCAGGCTCCGGCGCGGAGGTGGTGGCTTAACACGCAGAAAACGCTCGTCTAATTTGCTTTTCTCAGCGGGCCACTCAATATTTAATTTGGCCACGGCATGAGTTACCACCTGCAACAGTTCCTCATACTGGGGCGAATCCTCATCGACGCCCACCACATCAACCTCCTCGG
>NW_015540832.1:106145-112289 GCF_001515605.1 Sinocyclocheilus anshuiensis | reverse complement strand
AAACTGTGTGTATCCCCACTCGTAATGAAACGCGGGCAGGGAGGAACACACAGTCTGAAACGCTGTCCACCTTCGCCCCTGCTTAACTGGTGTTTTTTTTTTCATGTGCTTTTGACATTTTCCTAATATATTCTCTTTCTAGGGACAGACAACACCAAATAAGACTCACAACTGACACACACACAGAGCGCTTGCTGAATGACAGAAAGCTGATGCTGGTCTCACCGCACATGCTTTTATAGCTTCCTGGTCACTACGTCACTCGCCCGTGACGTCTCGCCCATCTATTGGTCTGATTACACACGAGGTTCAGAGCCGGTCACGCTGAAGGGCGTTCCCTAAGCGTCTTCCGACGCAGCTCGAGTTCCTGACGAGGAACTATTATTTCGCGTGCACGATTTACTTAAAACCGAGGGCATAAATTATTATATCGAGTGCACAATTTACTTAAAACGAGGGAACAAATTAGTAAATCGTGCGCACAATTTACTTTTTTTTCTGCATGTCATGTGCAGGGCTCCGTAGTTCTGAATCTAGCAGAGTAAAATAAATATGAATTTAGATCCCCTAAATAAACTGTTTATGAATAATGCATTTGCATAACGACTGTTACTTTTGTATTGTGATTAATGAAATTACACAAATTAACTTTGCTGTTAATAGCGTTTACATAGAAATGCATAGTTCTGAGTCTGAGGATGTGAACAGCTCGAGTAGAATGTCCCGGGTGGTCATCTTGTAATTACGACATAGTATATGTCATATGCGATGTCATATGAGTCGTGAACAGGTCCACCTGGTCCTGGCCAAAGACTCTCCATATCTGCTTCACCACCCTGGGGTGAAGCATCCATTCCCCGGGCCTCGGCCCCTGCCTCGACAGGATGTCTGCTCCCAAATTGAGATGCCCAGGGATGTAAACTGCTCTCAGCGAGAGAAGTTTGCCCTGGGACCACACAAGGATCTGGTACGCTAGTTTGTACAAACGGCGTGAGCGCAGACCTCCCTGGTGGTTGATGTAAGAGACCACCGCTGTGTTGTCGGTGCGCACCAACACATGGTGACCTCTTAGGTCTGGGAGGAAGTGTCTTAGTGCATAAAGCACGGCCAGCATCTCCAGGCAGTTGATGTGCCACATGAGATGGCGACCACTCCACAGACCACGGGCAGGGTGGCCACTCATGACCGCTCCCCAACCGGTGAGGGACGCGTCCGTCGCTAGCGTTACGCGGTGACAAGGAGCTCCCAGCACCGGGCCCTGAGACAAGAACCAAGGTTTCCATAATAAGAGCATGCAGGCATAAATAAATGCAACAAAAGGTATACATGTAATCTGGTTAAAAAAAAATAAAAATTCCAGATACTATCCGAATGAATGTTAATGCCAGGTGTAAAGTGGCCAATAGGCACTTGGGAGTGGCCTATTTTGACTTGGGTTAGTAAGCAACCACCCAAAACATGCTAGCACCCAAATAGCAACGCCCTAAAACAGAACACCCCAGCAACAACCATTGGAACTGCAAGAGGAAGCACTGCTAACATTTACTTCAGAATACAAACTATGAATGCACTGATAAACTCTGTCACCTTTGAATGTGAAACATTGATTTCACATTCGTCATCCTGTTTCCCAGTAAGGCGAGTGCCTTGGGAGTCGTGAAGTGTTTATGCAACCGTTCATGAGTTTGTGTGTCAGCTCAAAACTCTGGAAAAGATGAGTGCTTCACAAGAGAATGACATCACTCTGCACTTGCCAACAAGGTGCCAACTCCTGCAATGAAGTACTATGATAATCCCAGCACATGGCCGATAACCGAAGGTTCCAGTCAGCCTTTGTGCTCAAAAACTACACACCACAAAAAAATGGCCAGATGAAGTGTGAAATACATCATAAAGTCCTGTGGTGGACTCTCAGACCAGACCTCCCGGCCTTTTCGCCACCTCTTAGGAAGGAGGCATAAGTTTATCCTGTGGGCTTTCTTCCTTTTTCTCCTATTCCTCCCTTTCTTTTCCCTCTTCCCTTCCCCCTCTCTGGCCCTGCCTCCGCCTGCCCCCTTCCTTTTTCTCTCTCTCTCTCTCTCTCTCTCTCTCACTCGCTAACATTGGGTCTCTTTGACTGAAAAGGTCTGGAACAGATTAGGAGCAGAGCTGCAGCATCGAGAGGCCTGGCACCGACTCAAGTCCGTCTAGATGTGCAGCTGAGAACAGTTCTGCCTGCGCTGGGCCTCACGCGGGGTGGGAAGGGGGGTGAGACAGAAAGAGAGAATGGCCAGACTTCAGTTCTCTGTTAAAGGAGTACAATCCCATTCTACTCCCTGCTCAAATTACCCAAGTGTCTCCAACGGGTGAGCGGAGAGCCAGACGGGACAACATGTCAGGTTAGCAACACATTTCATTGTTTTTTTGGGTTCAACTGGTGCAAGGAGGCGCTAACGCATTTTTTGAAGTTGGTGGGACCTCACTGAGAGGAGCTGAGGGATGAAAACACAAACACAAAGGTCATAATAAAATGCAGACACAAGCAGTTACATAAAAACCACATGGGAACGCCCAAACATTCTCAACTTGCGGCAAGGAACGAGTTAACCACGTCTACCCCCTTGTAGTTCTCCCCCTCACATTACGTCTGTAATTCAGGGGCCCACCAGCCTTGTCCGCTGAACACTTATAAATCTTCAAAGGGCTTCACCCACCAGCGCCGACCCCTCTCCCTTTTTGTCTTTCATTCTTTCTCTCTCCTGCCTGACCCAGCCCTTCACAGACTGTTTACCACTTTACCCACGACCACTTGTGTGTTAGGTGTACGGAAACTTTTTTCGTAGTTGAGGGTTTTGGTCAAAAATGGTGCAAAACATGCTTGTTCATACATGTAGGAGATAGTGAGATAGTATCCCTGGGGAAAACTCTTTTGGGATGAAGGGAAAGCACTTCAAGCGTGAGTAACTCAAAGTGACATAAGTAGAAGGCTTCATCTCTTTGTGAGCATAGAAAGAGATTAAAGAGAGGGACTGAAAGGGGTAAAAAAAGGACAAACATCTCAGTCTGACAACCTTTCGGTGAACCATTTATCTCCACAGCAAAAAAACAGATGATTAGATTAACGTGACAGTTCCGCTGCTTAGATATGTTTCATTGTCTTTATGTGGATTATGGATACATATCTGAACAAGGGGTTTAGGGAAAGGCATAATCAGATGCAGTTTGAGCTAGTTTGTGTTTGTGTGTGAGTAAAAGGATCACATTGCAGAGTCCTGAGTGTGGAGCAGTTTTGGCTAACCTCAGTATGAGTCACAGGAAGCAGGAATACTCTCCGAATAGTGTGGCACAAAAACACACTCACACTCACTTTCATTCGCACACAGCGCAGAGAGTAGCCATCTACACTCGGTTTGTAATCAGTATAATAATACAGCAATAAGAGATAGTTGCAGTTATTTTACCACAGTGGAACTCGGATTCAGTGATTCACCAAAATTAAAGTTCTCATTGAGTCAAAAGCAGAAACCAAAAATAACATTTCTGTAATTAAATTTGGGTAACTGAACTCGGTACGTAGCTGAGGGTGTTCACAGGTGATAAACCAGTTGTAGTAAAGTGCGGCCGCCTCTCGATACTTCAGCCAAAAAATGTTTGTACATACTTCTAGTAACAATTTTGGTCATATTGGACCATGAAGACGTGTTTAATTGTTGTTAGTTTATCCACACTGAACAGATGTTCAAAACATGTCATCGAAGACGCGTTAACTGTTTCCGTCAAATTTTTTTGCAATTTCGATGAATATTTTCAGTTGCCGAAATTTCAGTGCATCACTACTCAGGTGGCTTATTTCTTTTATAAAATGGTGGCGACGCTGTCATGCTAAGAGATCAATGTTTAATGAAAAGTATGATTTATAATGATACTATTTTTATTATCATGAACTTTTATGACTTTAAGCTCACCATAACGCGGGTCAAGTCGTGGGTCCAGCCAAGAGGTGGTTTTGTTCTTGTGATTGATGTAGTAGATCTCTCCTTCTGAGGTAATAGCTTGCTCCCAACCATCAGGAAGAGGACCTGAGAGAGAACAGCCAGTGTACAGAAAATTATCCATTACTAAGTGAAATTATCATTTTTTGAAATCTTTGGCCATAATCCACACATTTTTTTTATCCAACATTTTCACGAGATTATGAAATTTTGGAGAGAAATCTCCACCAATCACAGGAAAATCGCGAAAAGCAAAACGTTTTTTTCAACGCTTTGCTTTGATTCGAAGTTTGTAATGTGATTCACCTCGTAGCTGGCTTATAACTATTTAACAATTCCTATTGAAAAAATGAATAGGAAACATTCTTCCGGAATCAAGGCCGCTCAAAAAAAGTGGGCAGGAACTGCTGCACTCCATAGTTTCCAGGACCAAACGACTTTGCAAAGAATGACATTAAAGTCTGTGGGAACACCTTAAAACACTGAACGAGACCAGTCTTGTCTGATTCCAACAGTTCCTGTTGAACCTTTCATAGTCTGGACACCCAGGTCACTATTGTCACTCCAACCAGACATCATCAACTGCCATTCACATGCATTCATTTGCATTCGTCTGCCCTGATAAGGTTTTGGCGTCTGCTGAGGTAGAGGCGGGTTTGGGTGGGATGTAAACAGAGACCGCTACACCCGTAGAATTACCATAAGAATGCTGGGACTGAGAGTGTAGTGTTTAATATGAAACGAGTGTCTGGAGTTGCTGACCTGAGGCAGGGTTCATGATGTTCTGCTGCTGCACAGGCACTGGGCTGGCCGGGGTGGCCTGGTTCATCTGAAGGAGGGCCTTACGTGGATCCTGCCAGGTGGTCGTCTGGTCATTATGGCTATGAAGAGACAGAGACATACATAAGCAGGACTATTAGACAGAAATATTGTCGCTGTGACCCAAATCCTAATGAGCTGCCTCTTTGGCTTGACATATAGGACCAAAACAAACTGCCAATTTTATACACATGTATGTATGCATGTACAGTCAAACCAGAATTTTTTCAGACACCTTCAACATTTCTCACATTATCACAGATTATTCGCTATAGTTTAGAAAATGGTAATAAAATATGGCAAGAACTCAGAGTTAAACTGTGTCAGACAGAACAAATTCATCTTGATAATGTCAGAAAACTTTGACAGAAAGGTATGTAATGAATAGCTGTCAGCTGTTAAATTTAAGTACACAATTAGATAATACCAATTTAGGTCAACCCACTACCAAGCAATGCTTAATTTTGTTCAGTCTGTGCTGTAAAAAGTTTGCATTAGCAATTAAAAAAAAACACTTAAAGGGGTGGTTCACTGGTTTTTTTCTAGACGTGTGTTTATGGGGTGCGGTCTAACATGTTAATGCTTCGTTTAAAAAAAACACATTATTTTTCACATAATTTACCTTTATTCCACACCGCTCTGTCCCTTCTCCGAGAAATACGCTGATCATTTCCTGCTTTTATGAAGCCCCTCCCTCAGAAATAGGCGATGGGCTCTGATTGATTAGCTAGCCCAGTGCGTTGTGATTGGCTAAACCGCCTCTAGTGCGCATCTAATCGTCCCGCCCCTCACCTCAGCGGCATGTGCTCCGGTTGTATTGTAAACAACGGTGTCGTTAATATCACTTATCAATTTGAGCACGATTGAGAAGCAGAGGATATTATTGAAGAGGATCGTGCAGAACCTGTGCAAGCACGGCTTTTAATGGTAGGCCTATGTTTTTTGTTTGTTGTTGTCTCATACTTTTAGGTACGCTGTTGTAAATGCTACTGCTTATGTTAGCTTTTAATATACGGTTTCATCCCGATTAAAGCTTTAATACAGTACGGCAACTCGCGTCCATGTTTAATGCTTCTCATATCATAGCTATGTGAAAATAAGTGTATAATTGTAACAGTTCATTGTTGGAGGTGAGCTGAATGAGAGAGAAAGAGAGAGAGAGAGAGAGAGAGAGAGAGAGAGAGAGAGAGAGAGAGAGAGAGAGAGAGAGAGAGAGAGAGAGAGAGAGAGAGAGAGAGAGAGAGAGAGAGAGAGAGAGAGAGAGAGAGAGAGAGAGAGAGAGAGAGAGAGAGAGAGAGAGAGAGAGAGAGAGAGAGAGAGAGAGAGAGAGAGAGAGAGAGAGAGAGAGAGAGAG
>NW_015540832.1:81915-87000 GCF_001515605.1 Sinocyclocheilus anshuiensis | reverse complement strand
GAGAGAGAGATGCAGAGCATGTGCAGAGCAGGGAATGCGAGGAACAGTATTAAAAACCGCTGCTTTAGAACATTGATTTTGAAACTTGTGAATCCATTAGAATCGTTAGAAGACAGAATTGCGATTCATATATGAACAGATTTTTACGTGCACCTCTAGTTTTCTCTTCCTCTTCTCTAAAGCAGCGCAGCATGGCCTCGCCCTCTTTGCTGCCTTTTACCGGGGGTGGGGTTTGTCACCTCACGAACCCCGGAAGTAACTTTTTGTAGTCCCTACCAGCCGTTTTTGTAGGCATTAAACTGCCAGAATTTTAAAAGACGATATCTACGTTTGCATTGAACTTTCAGCTTCGTCACTTTGCAGATATTGTTTATGCTCAAACAGCAACATTACACACTAACTAACGTGAAAAAAGTGAAATCACAATGAACCACCCCTTTAAGCAAAACATGGTCAGGTCAAAGTGTCTGAATAAGTTTTGGTCCCAAATTTGTATCAATTTTACTGGTAGTCCACTGTATGAAGAATTTTTGGGTATAATATGTCACAGATTACTTTATTTTGCTATCCTCACTCACCTAAATGAACTATGATGTCCTGCACCCACTAGTAGAAAGATATCAAAAATTAGATCTGGTGTCTGAATAATTTTTGGTTTGACTGTATGTATTAATATTATAATACTTTTAGTGATTGCATTTGTTCTAGGCTGAATAAATCTATAATATTTCAAGGGCAGTGCATTACCATATAAACCAGTGTTATATATCCCACATTGGTTTATTTGATTCAAACAGAGTGCTCAGATAAAACTCCCAGCAAGTGGACCTTTTACAAGATCTTTGTAAACACCTGAACACAGATCCATTTGGATAGCATCTCAGTCCTTTAATCTGCATAAGCAAAAGTGAGCAGGAACCAAACATCTCCGAAGCCTCCTGCAAGCAAGTGTAAATGATGGTCTGTCCTGTTAGCAATGAAACTCCCATTCATTTCGCTTGTCCTGGCTGCTAAAAATAGGCTCTTATAAAAGTCCATTTCATAAACTTTACAATTGCCACCCACTCTTGTGTCAGATCTGCTGATGCATTGCTGTGAAGGAGGGAGCGTGGATAACCGTAGGCCGTCGAGTGAACTTCGACCCCGTTTACATGTGATTTGCCTGCATGCAGCGGACTGAACCGGTGTCATCTGCACATGAAGTCACAGATTACTGTGTAAGGTCAGTGATGAATAACACGGTTACTGGAAAGCAAATCAACAAGTCTAAAAGGAGAAACTGAAGCCAGGCTTACTCCCTTCTGTTTATTCAGATCTTAGACAGCAGGGTGGCAGGGAGAGCAGTGCTGCTTGACGCAATGTTGTTCTTTTTTCACTGCAGTTTATCACTTAAAGGTTAAGCAGTTTATTGCTGAAAAAGGAGGGCTTTTTTTGCCTCAATCTCAGCATGAATACCCAACAGACGTACTTTCATTTGAACAACCAAAAGAAACAAGTTAATCCTGAACTATTTATCTCCAAAAACCAACATTCGTATGTTTTCTAGCATACTATCACGGCACATTTCATGATCTAATCTTGCAGCTTCCTTAAGATCAAACCTGACAACCCATCTCCTTCCTAAACACTAGCTGCTAATCTTCACATTTTTTTCGAAACAAATAAAGTCTTCCAAGAAAATGGTTTTGGTGTCCTGAAGGCACAAGCATGCAATTTACGAGCAGTGTTAGGGATGGAGTGGGCGGCTCAAAAGACATGTGATTGGAGACGTTGCACATTCTGTCAGGTCTATGAAACTACAGCCAGTGCAGATTAGGTTTTTAATTCTAAATATTGCTGCAAGTAAACAGTCCTGAAGGACGCCGATTTATGTAACTTCAGGACAAACCAGGCAGTTGTGAAACACTACTTGCATCTATTCTACAGTGAGAACGGGCTGCAGCACTCGGTGTAGAGGCATTTCTAATGACGGCTTTGTCGGGGATTGTTGCTCGGTTAAGATGTAGAGTTAACACAGGAAAAGGCCCCTCTCTCTCTCTGGCGAGGGGCTGTACATTCAGGCAGGGTCAGTCATGGGTCTCCTCCCAGGAGGTTTCTTTCTCTCGCTGCCTGTTCCAACAAACTGAAGTGTCAGGCTCTTTAACAATCTGGCGCCAGTTTTACAAAGCTTTCACCTGCTGGACAAAAGCACAGACCAAGCTATGACCCAAAACCCTAAATGCTATTCACTTGCTCCTCTTTTCCCAAAGCTCTGCTCTCTTTGCCTATTTAAGACAGTTTTTGTCACTGAAAACGCAAGATTTGCATGCACCGAACTATGTTTGGGCATCCTGACTAGTGATAGACCAATAAATCTATTTTGAGATTATTGGCATTGACGGATAAACGTGTTTGATTGGCTAATAAATAAGTGTCACCACCTCCTTGTGTCCCATCCTTGTCAATAGATGAGAACTATGTTTGGGCATCCTGACTAGTGATAGACCAATAAATCTATTTTGAGATTATTGGCATTGACGGATAAACATGTTTGATTGGCTAATAAATAAGTGTCACCACCTCCTTGTGTCCCATCCTTGTCAATAGATGAAAAAAAAAAGTCAATTTTATAAAAAATATTATGAAAAATATTCTGTAATTTTCAGTAATTCCTTAATTTAAGTCATTTTATATAAACCTTATTTACATTATATAATTGAATTATGCATAATTAGGGCTGTCAAAAAGTACATTAAATTGCAATCTCCTAATTGTTTACACTTTAGTGCCTTAACATTCCTATAAAGGATGATTTTACTCATAGGTAATATTTCACTTGTCGACCTCCAGTCTAAGTTTGATTTACAAATAAATTATCTGTAAAAAGGTTTAATTGTTTTAGAAATCACACAGAACACAATTCACTCTAAGGTTCATAAGTTCATAAGAAGTTGTTAATGTTAACGTAAATTTTTTTGAGTATGTTTGAAAGAAATGTATTATGCTCATTTAATACAGTAAAACTAGTAATATTGTGAAATATAATTACAGTGTAAATATACAATGTAATTTTTAGTGTCAGTGATCCTTCAGAAATCTTTTTTTTTTTCAAAGATTCTTTGATCAAAGTTCAAAAGAACAGCATTTATTTGAAATAGAAATCTTTTGTAACATTAAAATATCTTTACTGTCACTTTTTTATCAATTTGATGCACCCTTTTCTGAATAAAAGTATTAATTTCTTTGAAAAAAAAAAAAAAACTTACTAATCCAAACCTTTGAAAAGTGGTGTATATGTTTACTACATGGGCATCAATGTATACTAGCATTATACAGACCATGAGCCACCCTGAACTCTTGATATTGGCATCAGCTATTGAAAAACCCATGCTGTTTGGACACTAGTCTTGATAGATAGACGGCTGACCACTTGTCTACTGGAAGAGAAACCACAGGACAAAAAAAAAAAAGCCTGGGAGGATGTTTGACCTTGTGGATAAATGAATTCTGTAACTTTGACAGGTTTTGTTTGCAGTACCGAATTGACAAGACCCTTTCCCATCATAAACACAATAACACATCCCGGTGACCATTTTTTTTCTGCCGTCACTTTCTCTTTGCCACCAATTAGTCACTATTCTGTCATCGCTGCCTTATGAGAGCGGGAGGGAGCAAGAATAACAAAAAGAGGAGAGAGAGAAAGAGAGCGACTGACTCAGCACTTCACCACCCCCTCTTCTCTAAGCTCCCTCTTGTTTATGCTTTACTGATCAAAGGATCTGCCAAAAACTGCCCCTCTCCCACCCACCTACCAGTAAGCCACCCTACCCCCAACCCACACACACACTCCAGGAAAACAGCCCAGGCCGCAGCAGACGAGGCACAGGGGGCCTCTTCAGGAGGGTCACGGGGGAGGGGCCGAATGAACGTCAAACAAAAAGAAAAGGCCACAGAGGAGGAAAAGGAGGAGGAAAAAAAACGAGCGCGGAAGCAATCCCTCAGAACTCCATTGGCTGAGTGGATCGCTGTGGTCCTGTTACACTTTATGTCACCCCGATCCTCCCCCTCCTATTGCTGCTGGAAACTATGACAGAGACACGGGGGAGCGAGGGAGAGAGAGGCGGTGTGAGTTCATTTTAATTGGAGCACAGGATGTCGAGTATGAAGATCTCCTCTTGGGTTTCAGCGAGGGCAGACGCAGGCGCACTCACACAGGTGGGCGTTATTAGCCCGAGCACGGTGCCTTTTCCATGCAAAACACTGACGCTTATGTTTAATTCAGTGTCACGATGATCCAGAACGAGAACTATTGACCATAACCAACACAAGCGACATCTTACTTACAACATGCTGTTTTCTGGCAGTGGTTTGAATGCAAAAATCTCCAAACACTCTGAACTCAAGCTAAAAGATAAGCTTTGTTCCAAAATAGAGTGAGATGGCATAGGCAACTGCCTTCTTAGCAGTGTTAATTTTGTTGACGAATAATTTGTCATAATTTTCGTCAACAACAATATTTTCACCGACTACGAGACGATAACAAACTAAAACTCTTTTTGAATGACAAAAACTATTACGTAAATCTATTGACATTTTCGTCAACGAATAAAAACGAGACGAAAATGTTAGGGAGGGACGATTTGGGAAGAGATTCATTCAGAACAAATCTGCTGCGTGGTTCGGAGGTTAGATGCGTACATATAAGCTAAAATACACTTGCTGCACGTCGCATAAAACGTACATATGTGTGAGTAAGAGAAGAGCAGACATATGGATAAATCTGACGATGCAAGAGAGAACTCAGTTCGGTCCGGTTTTCTGAGCGCAGACTTGAAGCATACACACACAGAAAGCGCGTCTCACAGCGCGCGAGTACTCTTTCGCATCGCATGAACGGAGAATTACACACAAAATGATGTCAAATTGTCCGTTTTGACGAGTATTAATGTAAACACAGTTAATTACATCTTAAGTGAATGTAAACAGGAGGGAGAACGTGTATCAGTACATTGCATTCATTGCAGCAGTGCATTCGGGTTTAAAGGGATAGCAGCCTAATTTAGTTGCTATTGTCCGAGTCATTGATGTTAATCAAGCAACAAAAGA
>NW_015540832.1:75826-81834 GCF_001515605.1 Sinocyclocheilus anshuiensis | reverse complement strand
ATGACTAAAATATGACTAAAACTAAATGGCATTTTAGTCAAAAGACTATGACTAAAACTAAATCAAAATTTGCTCTCAAAATTAACACTGCTTCTTAGGGGGCATCCTAAACATCACACAACCTCATAAAAGAATGATATGGAGTGCACTATATAGTAAGCAACTCTACAAAACATGCATATGACTCTGTATGGAAGTTTTATAGAATGAAAAAAACTGCCATTCCTCTCGCCTTATTTCTTCACTGACCTCATGGCAATGCATTATGGGATTGACGTCTTTGTGAAGGATCTCTTAGAAGGCAGCATAATTATGTTTCTCACCTTCTGGAACAGATTTTATGTCTGTGATGCTGCTGTCTGTACAGCTTTTGGAAGAGAGCAAATGTGTTTTTGTAGTCAAAAGCACACCATCCAGTCTGGGTCAGAGCCCTACCATTGCGTCACTCTTGAGTGTCTGCTCATGCAATGTTCTCTCTGCACTTCCAGCACGCGAACAAACACACTTCACAAATGAGGCAGACTGGCTTCCCTTTACTCAGCGGGAAAGTACTGGGAAAATGGGAGGACAGTCAAGAAGCAGCCAAGAGTAACAATAAAGGTGAAATCCATATGCATATAATACTTTGCCTGTCATTTATTCATGATGCCAACCTGCATTTGATGAATTGAAGAGTTAGAGATAGTCATAATCATATTATGTTGGGCCAATACATTTAACTCAACTTTACCTAGCTAAAAAAAAATGTTCACTCAGAAATTGCTAGGAAATTTCACAAATGTGACCCTGGACCACAAAACCAGTCGTAAGTCGCTGGGGTATATTTGTAGCAATAGCCAACAATACATTGTATGGGTCAAAATAATACATTTTTCTTTTATGCTAAAAATCATTAGCATTAGGATATTACAGTTTTTCTCGATTGCTTAAACACTATCACCAGGTTTCTGAACTAAAATTTCAAAACCATAACGCCATTTATCAAAAAGCACACCCATTTCCCTAAACTATAAACACGATTCCCCTTTTTGACACATGAATCAGATTTGTTGAACTGTTACTTCAAAACTCTACACACAAATCCTTTCATTTCTCATTGCCTAGACCATGTTGTCATTTAGAAAGCACTAGCATTCAATATTGTTCACTCAAGTCAGCATAGCTTGAGCTCAATTAGCACACAGTTACCCACGTGGAAACACTAGGAGTCAAAATGTATCACACACCAATCAGAACCTTCAATAGATAGATAAAAGAGCCCAAGTCAGTTCATTCAGTTTTGGAACAATGAATCCAGAGAGATGTGATTGAAAAGGTCGAGGACACCAGAGAGGAGGAGGAGGAGGAGGAAGAGGATGAGCAAGAGCAGTAAGGAGTGGAGGAAGAGGTGAAGGAAGAGGAAGAGAAGGAGGATGAGGGGCAAGGAGACAAGGAGTCTCTGATGAAATTCGTGCAAACTAGTTGATATCTCAGCCAAATATTGTCCTATCCTAACAAACCATACATCAATGGAAAGCTGATTTATTCAAATGATGTATAAATCTCATCCCACCCTTATGACTGGTTTTATGGTCCAGGGTCACAAATAATGACAAAGAAATTAAATGTATTTGAATGTTTTATTTACAACTTTACTTTTTTTTATATGCAGTGCAGTAATAAGTGACCAGTTAAGTTCACTCATCAGTGCAGTTTAACGAGGCTGACTGCACATTCACACCAACAAACGAACACCTATGGCAACGGTATCCCACACTCCCACCGGAAAAACATCATCGCCACTCAGGGCCATTACAGATCACTGGGGGCCACCAGCTGAGAGGCGTTATTGAAGATTATGGGGCCAGATATGGAGACAAAAGCATAGACAGGATAGACGTCCGCTCAAGAGACCCCCACAAACACCCTCCAGAGCTTCAAACATCATCAGCCAGACGACTGCAACCTTCTTTCTGCAGCACTTCTTCCATCCCAGACTAAGCAGACTGGGAGAATGACAAACAGACAAAGAAAGGTCTGCAACCCTGGTAGCAGGCTTTTGCTTTATAGCCAATAGACAGGGAGAGCAGAGGTGGGCATTCTGGCACTCAAATCACATTGAGCCATGACCACACAGGAATCACTCCATGACACTAAAGGAGACAGTGCTCTATAGAAGCTCACTTCCTGATTTCTTCTCCAGCTGTTATCGCTGCTCATGAAACCAGAGAGCGCTCAAGGAGGAGGTGGTAGTGGTGGTAGGTAGAGAGGGGAGGTTAGCGAGCTCACGGCACTGGGCCTAGACCCACCCTAGCGCTCAACATGATTGATGGCCGAATTATCAGGGCCCTGTTTATTGTGCTGCAGTTATTTATAACACAGCAGAGCTTGAGGTGCAGCGATGAATGTTTCTCACAGTTGCACTCAACTTCGCCAGAACTGCATGTTTTCCACTTTGCCTAAGAAATAACAAATATTTGACCTTGAAATATGGTGCATATACTGGATGAGCTGTATTCAAAATAGCAAAAAGTGCCAAGACAGCATTCCCTATTCTCTGTCTTTGTCCAAAATTAGCATTATACTTACTTTCACCTGAGAATTTAGTGGTTGAAGGCATATTTCAGATAAAATACAACTTAAGCTCCATAAACAGCATCTGTTTACCATCGAAAAACATTCTGTAGATGCATTAATTCACATTTTTGCTGAGGGACAAACTGAGATAATTTTCAGTAATATTTGACAGGATTGCACAGATGTTGCAGGTAAGGATTTTGTTGTATTTCATATGAATATTCAGTAATACTTTATTTTAAGGTGTCCTTGTTACATGTACTTACTATTATAATAACAATAACTGATGCATAATTACACGCAAGTAACCCTAAGCCAAACCCTAATCCCAACCATACAGTAAGTACATGTAGTTAATTAATATTACTCAGGACTTAAATGTATAATTACACTGTAACAAAGTGTAAAATAATATTCTTTTAAATTAGTTCTCAGTGAATATTTTTATTTGTATTTTTTTTTGAGATTAGGGTTGAAACATAATGAAAATATTATAATTTATTACTTATATAATTATCAGTTGGTTATAATACAATATAGTACGTAAAAGTAATGAGTGACTCCATATCGGACATTCAAAAGTTTGAGGTTTTATAATGGGGGGGTGGGGGGTGGGGGGAAAATCACAGTTTCCAAAAAAATATTAAGCAGCACAACCGTTTTCACATTGATAGTAACAAGAAATGCATATTATAATGCTTTCTGAAAGATCATTTGACTATGTGAAAAGATGGAATGCTTTTCTGAAGGATCAATAATGTAGTAATGGCTGCTGAAAATTCAGCTTTGCAATGACAGGAATAAATTACATTTTATAATATATTAAAATAAAAAACAGTTCTTTTAAATTGTAATAATATTTCATAATATTACCGTTTTTACTGTATGTTTTTACAGAATTTAATAATAAATCGTATTGGACCTAAACTTTTGAAAAGTAGTGCATCTGTCTATTACTAGTAAACACTGTTAAAATAATGACTTGTACACTACAACTGCGTACACAAGGACTCTGTATATTAGCTTAGCATAACACACAGCATCTAATGATGCCAAAGAGAGGCCACCATTATGAATGACTGAATGCTGCTAGTCAGGAAAGAAAGAGGACATCAGACCTCAGTCAGCTCTCCATTTCTCCCTCACGGCCGAGCGAGCGTGCATCAGGACGGGTGGATGAGTGACTGAGCTTCCGTCAGCAGGACATCATCAAGAGAGATTATTGAGCGACCTGCTGACCTCTGGCCGGATTTAAGTTCCTCTTTGAAGGAGGGCTCATATCACAGGAGTCAGCGGACAAAGCAGTGAATTAACAGAGGCAGAGAGAGCAAGAGAGAGAGAGAGATACTAGAGAGAAACTTGGGTAAAGGTTATGAAGTTCTCAGAAGGGGTAGGCAAGCTATATTTTAACATTTAAATCATTTATCTTTTTCTTTTTAATGAAAATGTACCATTAAACTGCTGCTAATGGGAAACCAAAACAGCATGAAGCTGAATGTAACGCATTCAACACACTCCCTGTGCTATTTGGTAAATGTAAAGAGCGTTTTGAACGAGACGTTGGTCTGAATACATAGGCAGGGGTTCTTCTTGAGGCAGTTTGTTCCTTAGTGACAGTAGGAGCATTGATGTCTGGGGCAAAGGTGTTACATCAGGACTGGGTAAACACTGGTCTGGCTAACTCTGCTTTCTATGTGTACACACACACACATTCACAGATGACACTTCAACAGGAAAGGGGCTTGTTTGTGCGTGGTCAATAAAGCCCAAGCTTGACAAACACGCATTTGCTCAAAGTAAATGCTTCACACTAGATGAGCTGAGAAATGAATCCACCCTGACCTGGGAAACTAAACATTACAAAAACGAGGCCACTGTAATCTAACAAATGACTTAAACCAGGAAATGGGTCTAAATGGGTCTTCAGCTCACGTCGTAAAGTACAACGAGTTCAGAAGTCAATTTAGGCTCAAACGTGAGTTAAAACTAAACAAGGGGTGTATGACCAAAATACTGTATATTATATAAACAATTATATTATGTATGAGTAATCATAACAACAAGAATATGCCCTGCTGTCAAAATATTGGGGTCAGATTTTTGAAAATATTTTAGTGTATTTTATTTAAGCGAAAATAAAACAGTTGTAAAATATTGTGAAATCTTATTGCAATTAAAATACATTATTCTCTATTTTAATACATATTGAAATTTAATTTATTCCTGTGATGGCAAAGCTGAATTTTCAGCAACCATTACTCCAGTCTTCAGTGTCACATGATCCTTCAGAAATCATTCTAACATGCCGATTTGGTGCTCAAGAAACATTTCTTATTTTCATGTTGAAAACAATTGTGCTGTTTAAAAGTTCTGTGGAAACCTTTATAAAGTTTCAGGATTATTTGACCAATAGAAAGTTTTCATTTATTTGAAACCTAAATCTTTTTTAACATTATAAAATGTCTTTACTGTCAATTTAATGCATCCTTTAAAAAAAAAAAAAAAATTACTTATTTCAAAAAATCTATTTCATTCTATTTTATTCTAAAATAACATTAAACAGTCCTGTCCACTGATATCTACTGTTTTATTAATGGTATAACAAAATTTCTACCGATTCACACATTTCATCACACAGTATTCACCAGCATTACACCGCTCGACTCTAGGAGAAAGGCCTATAAGGCCTTGATCATGCATGAAACAAAAGTATGATTGTGGTCTGGGTTTGTGAGGATGACAGCCTCTCCCTGTGATGTTGATCACATTTGCAATTAGTGTTGTCAAAAGACCCGGTATCTCGGTACCAAGTCAGTACTAAAAAAATGAAAACGTTACGGTACCATGTTTTCTTAAGTACCGGTGGTACCGAGTACCCGGTCAACCCGGTTCTTGATGCGCTAAACGAAAGCTATCCTCTTCCAGTGTTGCCAAGTTCTTGGTTTTCCCGCGGAATTGGGCTGCGTTAACACTGTTGCCGCGGGTTGAAAAACGACCCCATTAACGTGATATTTAGCCCCTGGAATGCGAATTTTACCTGGGGAACCCCGCCAAAACTTGCGTATTTTATCCTCGGAACGCGATTTTTAACGTGGACCCCCTCGAAACGCGATTGGGCGGGTTTTGTTATGAAAACCTGGCAACCTCTTCATAAAAGCAGTGGCTCAAGAGGAGGAAACGCATCAAACTAACAAAACACCCCGATCAAGTTCAAGCAGGTAAGTTTCAATTACATTTTTAATATTTAGAGCTTCTGTTATGAATATTATTCCATTTTTTTAATTTTAATTTCGAATCGTTAGCATAAGCGCGGCTAACGCTAATATAATGAGCATTAGAACGAATTTTGTTCATTTTGTTCAAAATGATTTCTTTGTTAACTATTTAATGCTCCTATAACTTTTATTACTGTAAAAAACAGGAGGACATAATGGTATTTACTATTTTTACAC
>NW_015540832.1:65280-73495 GCF_001515605.1 Sinocyclocheilus anshuiensis | reverse complement strand
GTAACATCTTACAGTGAGTGAACAATATATTTTTACAACATTCATTAATGTTTGTGAATGTTATTTAATACAAACACTTGATGATTCATGTTTGTTCATTGTGCATTAAATCATTTTAACAGACTGAACTTTGAAATTAACCCTAAGTAGAATAATTGCCATATAACTATTGTTTATTGTTAGGTCATGTTATCTAACAAATAACATCTTATTGTAAAGTGTTTTTAATACTACAGTTTCCATCTATTTGATATACACTTAATATATGTAATCTTATCTAAATTTCTTATAAAAGCTGAGGTTTGTTATTTACTGAAAAGTTATATTTTAGCTGGTGTCAATGATCTTATGTTGCATTTGGTCAGACTCAGCCCATTGCTTTACTGAAGTATATTATATTTTCCTTTTACAGCTGCAGACGGAGGAAGATCCTGAAACACACCAGCAAACCCTAAAACAGACAACAGTTTACAGATGTTTTTCAGTGGCAGCAGAACTATGACTAAACTTTTGGGTGAAACTTGTTTACTTTTTTCATACTTTTATTACTTGTGGGAAAACTTGAAACACTTTTAAATAAGTATAAAGAATGGCATTGGTTTTGTACATTTAATTTTTGTTTAACGTTATTAATAAAAATGTTGTTCAATTAGCATGTTTTTGTGTTTTGCTTTGGTACCGAAATTGGTACCGAGAACCGTGCATTTTCACTGGTATCGGTACCGAATACTGAAATTTTGGTACCGTGACAACACTATTTGCAATAGCAAACTTTCACTCCCTTCACCCGTCCTCCACACAAATGTGCTACAAATGGAGCTGGGAAGAAAGGCCTGACCCAGATGGCTAAACCGTTAGCCATCAAAGAGACGGCCAAAAGCAGTACACAACATGCTCAAACTCACACATACGAGGGTGCAATTCAACACAGCGTGATTCACACTGAGCCTCCCGATGAGCGTATTTAAACACAGACAGGAGTGGCGGAAAATGAAGTTAAAATCACATGAACACAAAACTCCTCACAATCCTGTCACGTCTACATTTTGCCCCTAAAACCCAGATGAACCGTTTCGAAATTAAGACGGATGTGAATTTAGCCTATGCCTCTTTTCAGAAAGGGGGAAAAAGGCAGAAAAGCAAATATTTTCCCAACTGGCCACAGAAAAATGGAGTCTGAGTGTGTGAGGAAAATCCAAAAGAAAACAGGCCACCCCAGAAGACTGCAGCACTCAATAACAAAGACTGTCTAAGCTAGCAGTGTGTGTGTCTGGACATGTAACGCTTCCAGGAGCAGCACCATTGCACTACAATACTACTACAGCTAGGACAAAAGCCTGCATGTGTGTCGCTTGCTCCTAATACACATGATTTCTTCAGAGGAAAAAAAAAAAATTTTCCTGTTTGTTTCTACTGGAGTGCCAATATCAAACCAGTGCTACTAAAATATTAAATATTAAACTGGCAAAAATAACTTTGACAAATTTCCCCTTAATTGAGTACTAATACTGTTTCAGCAATGAGCAATCTGTATAGATTGAATCTTGAATCGCCCAAATTAAAAAAAAAAAAAGTTTGAAAGTTGTCCAAATGAAGTTCTTAGCAACGCATATTACTAATCAAAAATTAAGTTTTGATATATTTACAGTAGGAAATTTACAAAATATCTTCATGGAACATGATATTTATTTAATATCCAAATGATTTTTGGCATAAAAGAAAAATCGATAATTTTGACCCATACAATGTATTGTTGGCTATTGCTACAAATATACCCGTGCGACTTATGGTCGAGGGTCACATATAAGACTTAAGTTAAGCTCAAAAGACTAAACAATAAAAAAGTGTTTGTTTCCATTGGAGCACCATTATTAAATCAGTGCAAAAATAACTAGTTTCCCCTTAATAACTTAGTAAGTATTAACATGGTTTACACCAGTGTGAAACGTGTATTTATAACATCTCAGAAAATGTGTTTTGGGGTTTCATTTAATATTTTGTAACACTATAATATGCTGTAACCAATATGATAGCAATATATCATGCATCTCTAACTTGATGAAATAGTCAACTTAATGAAAGAGTCCTAATGATATACATTCAAGGGAAGCCCTGGCATCATGTGTCCTTGTGATTTTCCAGTTTGTCCAATCATGCTCACCTCCTACCCAAACCAAGAAAATCCCATGGTGGGAGCAGACAGCAGGAAGGAAACAAGGGGGCCATTTTTAGTCTACGGACCTTGAGGCCACACCGATCTAGTGGTGGAGTAAGTTGCGAAAACCAAACAGTGCTCATTAAATCACTTAACACCATGCTTTTACCATTACCACCGGGTCCCCTCACACTCTTACGACGGGTCAAGTCCTTTAACTTCTCACCCAAATGGTAGTTCCTTTCAAAGTTATTTTAAAAATATTTCAAAATTACCTTATCAGGCATATTCAGCAACATTTTTAAACAAGAAAGACATTTGTGACAAACATAAGTCTAAATGCATGCATGTGCAGCTAAGTTTTGCCTTCAGGAAAGACTCTGAGACACACCTTTTGTATAGTAATTAAAAGCAGCATGTTTTGAAGCGGGTGGAGGGGTAACGGTGGTTCCCATTACAGGGTCTAATCCCTGCGATAGTTGGGATCCACATCCCTGAGGGTCCTTCTCAGCTAGGGCTGCCCTACCATGGGCTGAATCCCCACCCCACACTGAGTCCTGGCTTTAATAAGACAACGGAAACACTGATTAGCCCCTCTATTTGGCCACATTCTCCAAATTAGAAAAGGGAAAGAGAGGAGGTCAACACATCATGTTGACCTTTCCCACTTATGTCTTCCACAGGGTTAATAATGAAAGCAGGAAGACAAGGGGGGGAAACAGGAGACAGAGACAGACCTAGGAAGTTAAAAAAAGACTAGGCAACAACTTGTTTTAACCTCCAGTGATTCTAGATTCAATCTACACACTCAATGTGCAAAGAGAGTTGTAAAGAATCAGATTTATTCAACAATTTATGCAAAATAAATCTGTATTTAGCAGATTCATAAAATGTAAATAATGAATCTGTAAATTCATAAATGTTATAATTTGCTAGAAGACTGTATAAATCACACCGCTGACCGGAATAACAACACGCTTGACAATGTAGCATACTTTCCTGAATATGTTAAATTTTTTTTGTTTAATAATTTGAAAAATTGTGCGACTTGTATTCCAAAGCACATAAAACATGCATAAAGCACAGAGATTTTGATTCCTTTAAAAAAATTTGTGTAGACATACCATTTATAATTAATGTCACTATATTTTTGTTTGTTAAGCTGATAAATTTGTTCTGTTCTAAGCCCTGCTAAATTTTAAGGATTTGTTGTGCTGTGAAGTACTTTACAATACTTCTTAATAAAATAGGACTTATAAACCAGTGCAAATTATCTGTTTGTTCTTTTTTTTTTCCAGCTGGTGTAATTTTGACCCAACTTATAGTCAACTTATTTTCCCGCATTCTCAGGAAGATCCACAACTAGCATGTGGAAGCGCCACAGAACTAGTTCCCTATAATCCTGGGCTTTTGAGGCGGCGTTTCCTCACTTTCCTTCGCTTTTAAATCGCTTGCAAAAGCGCATTTTACTTTCACTTTCAATTGGCGGCAATTCGGCGTCAATTGCTTGAATGCAACAACAAAATACGTCAAACTCACTTTAGCCTATATATAAAACATAGAACTTTTATTAACAAAACGAATAAAAATACACCATGCTATAGGGCAGGCTATGCCTAATATAAAATAACAAATAACTTACATAAAGTTTAAATAGGTAGCCTATACGAAAGTAAACATGTATAATATATAACAAAATAAATAAGAAACGTAGAAAGTTTATTAGCAAAACGAATAAGAAAGTTTGAAGGCACGGCATACACCTTGATGTCAAATAAAATAAATAAATTACACAAAGTTTAAATAAAGTAAAAATCAGCAAACACTGTGGAACCAATTAAAGGGGTCATATGATGTTGCTAAAAATAACATTATTTGGTGTATTTGGTGTAATGAAATGTGTTTATGCGGTTTAAGGTTTAAATAACACATTATTTTCCACATACTGTACATTATTGTTTCAAAAGTCAACAGGCTTTTCAAAATCCAAAATACTGCCAAACAGGCGCTTTTGCATTTCGTTTCGAAACTAACTGTAATCGTCTTGTCTGTCTCACCACTCTTCTTGTCAGTCAGCTCGACTCACTCTCCACACTGGATAAATGAAATCTGATCTGTGATGCGACTTGTTCGGCACGCTGCATCGAGCAGCCACGTTCAGTTTTAAATTGTAGTGTCTGTTCTTTTACTGAACTAAATTATTTTTATTACTATAAAAAAATCAAAACGATGGTGGGGGTCGGTGCCACAGTGGGCAAGTGACGTAACCGGTGTTGCGGCTTAACAACCGTATCACCGTCAGCACCGTCTATCGCGGCAAGCCTAGTTTCCTGTCATTTTCTTCCCGCTATCAAAGTGTCACGGGACACCACTGAGGCCTGAGCAAAGGCTGAACTAAATATAGGACAAAAAGGTTACAGTGTAACCATTCAAAGCCTAAATCTAACTAGTTTTAATAGATCTTTCACTGTGTGTTCAGAGTCTTGTTTGTTTGTCTATATCTGACCTGGTCACATGAGTGTCACTGGATAAATAAAGCAACCCGCTCATGCTCCCTCTCTCTCTACTTTATCTCTACTGAGTGGATTCACAAACTGCGCTTTCATTCATGCCGAAACGGAAACCAGGCTGCTTGTCAGACTTCCCTTAGCTGTGCGACTCACATGTGGCCAAACACGAGAGCCATCGGGATACTTCGCAAACCTCCGTCTGCTTATCTGCAACCAAAATGAATGGTAACAGATATGCTCTCTAATGAAATCTCTGGTCTTAGGAGAAAACGACTTACTTGTGTGAGGGTCGTGTACATGCAGAACAGTAGTGGTCACCTGAAAGCAATGTGAGCTTGTTATAGTTTCAAACAGGTTGGCTCACAGCCCTCTCACCACCCCTCATCTGAAGAGGGCCTGATTATAAATAGGAGTGTGCTTGTTTTCCACACTGCAAAAACAGATGTGTCAAAAACAACACACATGGTTGTGTTGACAGCATTCTGACACATGTTGTGTAGGATTTTAACACACAATGTGTAATAAAAAAAAAGAAAAAAGCCTTTGGAAAGATTAACACAATAACTGGGCCGGCAGTTTGTGTTTATGGAAATAAATACAATACATATATTTCATATGGTAGCACATAAAAAGCTCTAAAATGACTAAAAACCATTAATAAAATAAATATACAATATATACATCTCAATTTATTAAACTTAAAATATTAACGGCTATTTTTTTGCCGGCCAATCACGTCGTGCCTCTTGCCTTTTTAAACTGCGGCGGATCCCGCTCTTTTCACTCTGGCTGGTCTGGTTTGAGGGGAATCACTATGCTGTCGGACTCAGATCTATCTAAGTTACAGCAGATACTCTTAAAAATGCATAGTGCTGCAAAAATCGACCATGAAAATAGTTAGCTACCAAACATAGTTAATTAGTTGGAAAGTGGCGACGTGCACTCGTGATAAGTGTTAGCGAGGCAGAGCGCATAACTGGATGCGGGTGTTCATGTTGTTCCAAACCTGTACGAGTTTTTCTTCTGCTGAACACAAAAGAAGATATTCTAAAGAATGTTGCTAATCAGACAGTTGACGGTAGCCACTGACTTCCATAGTATTTTTTTTTCTTTGCAACTATGGAAGTCAAAGGCTACCATCAACTGTCTGATTACCAACATTCTTTAAAAATATATTTTATGCTCAGCAGAGTGTTAAAATTCTGCACAACATGTGTCATTTTTAACACATCTCTTTTTGCAGTGCAGGACAAGCTTCCTGAAGCCTTCAGTGTTTCTAGATTCAAATGACACTTTTAATGTGCAATGGGTGTTGCAAGGAATCGGAATTATTCGACATTTTATGCATCTGGTAAATTATTCAACTGACTTCCATAGTATAGAAAAAATACTATGGAAGTCAATGGCTACCATCAACTGTTTGATTACCGACATTCTTCAAAATATCTTCTTATGTGTTCAACAGAATAAATAAACTCACACAGGTTTGGAACAAGTGGAGGGTGAGCAAATGATGACAGAAGTTTCATTTTTGGGTGAACTATCCCTTTAATCTATACTAGACCAGAATAACAATGGATATCAAGCTGTCAGCACTTGACAACGTAACAGGGAACCGCAAAACTCAGCTAGTTGGTCTAAAAGAAGCATTGTATAATTAGGCTGGTTTCAGATTCATCTGACCTGAATCAGACTCGCTCTTAAAAGAGTTTTCAAGACATACAAAGCAATGGAATAAAATGTCACATTTTAAGTTGGACTATTTTTGACTTGACAAATTCCCTCGGAAACAATATGATGCTTAAAAACAGGTTTCGGTTTCACCTGACATGAATCAGAATCTTTGGAGTTTACATAAGATGTACAAACCAATGGAACCAAAGGCGAGACACATTTTAAGTTAGTCTTAGAAATCTTAGAAAAAACACTCATAACTAGGGTTGTCAAAATGACTGAAAAACTAAATTCGAATTTTCTACTTAAATATAATCAAAATTCGAATTTTATTCGAATTTAAAAGGCATAATTTCAGTTAGTGGGAAAAAGCTTTTTACTTCTCTCCTGAGGCCACAAGAGGGCGCATCGAGCAAAATATGATGCACGTTTCTTCAAAGCGTAATAAAATAACACGACTATCTTTGAAAAAAAGTGCATAATGTTTAAAATAATGTTTATAAACCATATAAGATGAATAAAGTTGCTTAAACAATTAGAAAAAAAAACAGCACCATGCATGTATGTATAGTTTAATACAAAGGACCGAAAACCAATCACAAAGAGTAGGCTACTTTCTTCATTTAAAAACATGAGATACAGTGGGATGGGGAAAAACCGCCACAAAGTCTTTAGACATGTTTTTTAAAAGTTTAACTTGCATTAATTTTATATGGCTTTCTAAACATGCCGCTCTCTGACGTGAGTGCAACGCTGATAGATGTCCCTCTAGAAAATGTGATAAATATGCATTCTGTGTGAACGGCTTGGTTTCAGTTTTGACGTAAACAACATCTGCACACTGATGCTCTCGTTTTCCGCAATATATGAATGAACAACGTAGCATCGCCGCATCTAGTGGGTTCAACTGGATAGGCTAACAAAAGCATTCAAATGCAATCAATGACACATACATCGTCATCGCATCTCGTGCGCCACTGATAAGGCTGCCTGACGGCTGACGCAGACCTTCAATTCCCGAATGTGGATTTTTTTTTTTTATTTCGACGAATATTCGAAATTCTAATTTTTTTTACAGCCCTACTCATAACACTCAAAAATATGTTTCAGATTCACTGGCCCTGAATCAGGCACGTTCTTAGGAGTGTACATAAAGGCCGGGACACACCAAGCCGACACCAAGGCAGCGTCGGACCAAAAAGCTGCGCGCGAACACACCGCATAGACTACAGCCAACGACAAACTAACACGTGAGTTCTGTGCATGCGTGAGAGGAATTAACTGTCTGTATCAGCAGCCATCAATAGTAGGCTATACATTCATCATTCAAAAGGAGAAACCGGAACAAAGATATACGAGATAAACGCAGACATACGAAACGTAAACAAAGCAGCGCTTGCTTACCATTTTGAATATCAGTAACGTTGATAACTTTAATCATTTTAAGCGGCTCATGTTGTTATGAAAACATTCGCGTATTAGAATGATTGGGAAAGATCAAGTAACATTTAAACAGCCTTCTGTCTGTACCGCCTTCATTTACGTGATTGTTTTCATCACTTTCGCTTTAATTCTCGGGCACTGACTCGTTCGCTAAACTGAACATCCAATCAGAGCTCTCACTCACGCCGACAGTCCCGATGGCCCCGACGCCGATTCAACATGTTGAATCGGACAAACTGCCGCCGACGTGAGCCCGACGAGAGCCGACGAGTGGAACACCAAACAAACTAGCCCGACCATCGCTCGCCGTCGGCCCAACGTTGGCCAACAGCCCACCGTCGGCTTGGTGTGTCCTGGCCTTTATATTTTGCTGGAAGCTGGGAATTTGAGTATGTAGTGTAAAAAATTAAATTTTCTGTAAAGTGGATAAAGT
>NW_015540832.1:51989-65140 GCF_001515605.1 Sinocyclocheilus anshuiensis | reverse complement strand
AACAGCACCATGCATGTATGTATAGTTTAATACAAAGGACCGAAAACCAATCACAAAGAGTAGGCTACTTTCTTCATTTAAAAACATGAGATACAGTGGGATGGGGAAAAACCGCCACAAAGTCTTTAGACATGTTTTTTAAAAGTTTAACTTGCATTAATTTTATATGGCTTTCTAAACATGCCGCTCTCTGACGTGAGTGCAACGCTGATAGATGTCCCTCTAGAAAATGTGATAAATATGCATTCTGTGTGAACGGCTTGGTTTCAGTTTTGACGTAAACAACATCTGCACACTGATGCTCTCGTTTTCCGCAATATATGAATGAACAACGTAGCATCGCCGCATCTAGTGGGTTCAACTGGATAGGCTAACAAAAGCATTCAAATGCAATCAATGACACATACATCGTCATCGCATCTCGTGCGCCACTGATAAGGCTGCCTGACGGCTGACGCAGACCTTCAATTCCCGAATGTGGATTTTTTTTTTTTTATTTCGACGAATATTCGAAATTCTAATTTTTTTTACAGCCCTACTCATAACACTCAAAAATATGTTTCAGATTCACTGGCCCTGAATCAGGCACGTTCTTAGGAGTGTACATAAAGGCCGGGACACACCAAGCCGACACCAAGGCAGCGTCGGACCAAAAAGCTGCGCGCGAACACACCGCATAGACTACAGCCAACGACAAACTAACACGTGAGTTCTGTGCATGCGTGAGAGGAATTAACTGTCTGTATCAGCAGCCATCAATAGTAGGCTATACATTCATCATTCAAAAGGAGAAACCGGAACAAAGATATACGAGATAAACGCAGACATACGAAACGTAAACAAAGCAGCGCTTGCTTACCATTTTGAATATCAGTAACGTTGATAACTTTAATCATTTTAAGCGGCTCATGTTGTTATGAAAACATTCGCGTATTAGAATGATTGGTAAAGATCACGTAACATTTAAACAGCCATCTGTCTGTACCGCCTTCATTTACGTGCTTGTTTTAATCACTTTCGCTTTAATTCTCGGGCACTGACTCGTTTGTTAAATTGAACATCCAATCAGAGTTCTCACTCGCGCCGATGGTCCTGACGCCAATTCAACATGTTGAATCGGACAAACTGCCGCTGACGTGAGCCCGACGAGTGGAACACACCAAACAAACTAGCCCGACCGTCGCTCGCCGTCGGCCATATGATGTACAAAGCAATAGAGCAAAACACATGGGTCTTGAAGCACTATTTTTAACTTGACACACTGTCTTAGAAACAACCCACAAGATGCTTAAAGACATCTGACTCTTCTTTCAGCTCCTTGAATTTGATATGGGGTATGCTCACTACAAAAATTAGGAATTGTTGACAAACCATGTCAACTTCCTGTGGGAAAGATATCCACAAACAAAGCGAGGGTCAACAACAATAAGACATTGAATAAAATGAGCCTGCATTTCTCTAAAACCCCAAACAAAGAGAAGTTAAAAAGGAGGGGGTAGTACAGACAAGAGGAGACGTTCATTTGTGCATTTCAGCAGTGACAAGAGACGGGTTGAAAATCAAACGGTGCCCACACACAGACCACTCGAAAAGGTAGCAGTCTCAATGTTTACTTAAAACTTCCTTAATTTTTTCCGTTGAAGAAGAACGAGAACTACCAGACTAAATTTGGAACCGAGTCTTAAGGATTAGGCGTCCTCATTGTTGGATGCATTAGCAGTTGCAACATTTCCAAAACATTAGCCTTGGTCTTGTGAGTCGTCTACACATATGGCGTTTTCCCCTTCCTGTCCCTCAAACCCCTTTTGCACAAGTCCTGGAGATCTGGTCTAAATGAAGCAGATGTTCTCCAGATGTTCCCCTCTTCTAAACATCTGTTTTAAAAAGCTCTCTGTTTTATCATAGTAAATTGGAGGCTAATCATGTTTGTCTAGAAGCGATTGGTCAGAGGGTCACAGTTCCAGACATCCCAGAAACTTTGCATACAAAAATTCAGTACTAATATAGCAGCTATTAAATAAATAGCGACAACTTGAATAGGACTTATCAAAAAGACACAATGTACTCCTTAAATCTGCCTTTTTAACTCCTCCTGTGTGCAGCCTGTGTCCTGTGGACAGGCTTCTGTGGCCAGGCAGATGAGTTTACCAGGCCGGCCCGTCCTCCACTCGTTCTACGCTGCCACACAGAGAAGGAAACCTTGGCACACAGGCTAACACACTAGCAAAGACTAAGATATATAAACCAGCTGGAAAAAAAGACTCCTTATTGGGAGTTTTGATTAAAGGGGTCCTATTATGCTTTTTCACTTTTTCAACTTTAGTTAGTCTGTTATGTTGCTGTTATGCAGTTTTATGCTGCGCATAAAAAAGATCTGCAAAGTTACAAAGTTCAAAGTGCACTTCAAAAGGAGATATTTTATTTAACAGAAATCACTTTTCAAAAACTACAACGAACGACTCGTTTGGACTACAACGCATATTTTTCAGGATTTGTGATATCACAAATATCGACGAATGGGACGAGACATGGTTGAGCTGCACTAGAGAAGGCAACGAGTGTTATCACTATGTCGGAGACACGCTAGCTTTCCCAAGGCAGACGAACTTAGAGTGGTTACAATCATCCGGGTTTAAATCGCACTCAAATTGATTTGATTTTGACGCAATATTTACACTGAAGCTCGCAGGCGGCTATGGTAAGGGGCATGACATTTCCCGACCAGGCGCCGAGTGCTGCCAATTACAACACACATTGACCCAGCTAACCAATCACAGCACATTTCGTATTTCAGAAGGCGGGCCTTCATTTGATACAGGAACTATTCGAGCCGTTCATGCCAGACTGGGGAGAGAGGTGTTGTAATAATGTAAAATATGTGAAAAATAATGTGTTTTTCGAACAACCTAGTATGACAGCATGTTCTAGTACACCCCCAAAACAAAATCAAGACTTTGTAAAAGAGCATAATAGGACCCCTTTAAAAATGAGCTTTCATCTGCACATTTAAAATAAAAACCAAAGTCATTTTCTTAATGTAACTCTCAGCTTGCAAGTTTTTGGGTCCAAAAGCTCTATGAGATCCCAAACGCAAACAACAAATGGTGCTAATATACACTCACAGTGTCTTGTAATACTGTTGAAAAATCATGATTCTAAACTTTATCTTTAAAGACGTTTCAGTTAGTGTCAGTGATTCTTTTTTTATGAATGGTATGAGCCAGAAGACTGTAGTGTACAATGTGAGTTTCTACAAAGCTTGGCTTAAATATGTGATATTAATAAACTGTGCTCATAAAAGGCTGTTGAAATAGTATTCTCAAATGATACTTGGATTCGGAAACAGTATTCGATACATCAAGACCTCAAAGCAGCATTGCAAGACTTTTTGTCCACTAAAATTCACCTTTGTTGTAAATCTCTACACGTAGAAAGTCTTCCATCTTTAAAATGACTGGGAGCACTGCAAACTTGACCCCAATCTGAAGGTCAACAACGCCTTATCAATTTAAAACACATCAAACAGCACAAAACCATGTTGACATAAATGTCATATCAAGCATGACAACGTTAACAACTCACTTTAGGAAGTATCTCTGGCCTGAAGGGGTCTTGGCCATCTCCCAGCCTGGGAGCAGCGGCACATCATCAGGTATTTCGTAAGAAGACTGGCGGAGGTGCTGAGGTGGGGCGTTTGCTGGAATCATGCTGCTCAGTGTGCCAGGAGAAACTGCACCCAGCTGCAGGGAGGCGGGTGAGGAGTGTGCCCTGATGTGCTGGGGCGTGAGAGTACCAGCAGTACCTGCATCCGTGCTGGCCTGTACAGGGATAGAGGATTATTTTAGCATAAAGAAGACATTTAGATTAGGATTAGATTTAAAGCAAAAAGGCTACAAACAATAAGTCTCTTAAATAGCAAAGAGACTTATGTCTAAACCTTAATAATTCAAAACACGGACGATGTCACATATATATACACACAAAGAAAAAGCACGCACACATGTGATTCTCAACCTATGTAACTCAAAGATGCCCTATTCTGAAGGTCATATACTAAATATTTGTATTAAAGGCATAATATGTAATTTTCGCCGCTAGAGGGCGCATATTCAAAATAAACAAAGACGCAAAGGCGTAGTGAGGCTGAAAGCCGTCGAAGCGAAACGAGGCCGCTGAACGAGTGTGACACACGGATCGAAAGCAGCGGAGCTTTTATTATCCCACAATCGACCGCTTCCGCTCCTTCCGGTCGTGCGTATGTGGGGGGAAAAAAGCAGCGCTGTTTTATCATACTAGATACGTTTGAAAGTTCTGTTATAAAGCTACTCTGTGCGGTCGTCACCGGTCTATTAAAATGCACAACATATTAAAGCGTCTTTGGTGTTTCCATGTTTTCTACAAAACAAAACCGGAAATCAAGGGCGTATGACGTCATTGGAAGGCGGCACAATGACTCTATGGACACGGTCCGTGTCACTAGTTAAAATTGCTTATTTCTCTGGATTTAAACATTCTTCGAAACATTTGGGATAATGTAAGTACACAAGTCAGCAAATTATATAACACTGTTCTAGTGGTTTTTGGATATTTTAATAAAAAAAATCTTACATATTGTGCCTTTAAGTTTTCCTCTTGTACTTCTGCTGAAATGATGACAGAAACTAGGGTTACAATGCATGGATACATTCATTAATCATGATTAATCTTACAATGTAATTGTTAAAGCATTGTTTCTTAGGCTTTTTGTTTTCTTTCCTCTCATATGTAACAAATCTGTTTTCCT
The DNA here is from genome assembly GCF_001515605.1 of Sinocyclocheilus anshuiensis. Taxonomy (NCBI): domain Eukaryota; kingdom Metazoa; phylum Chordata; class Actinopteri; order Cypriniformes; family Cyprinidae; genus Sinocyclocheilus; species Sinocyclocheilus anshuiensis. The sequence continues at coordinate 60,357 of NW_015540832.1, read as the reverse complement.
GATGCCATAAGTCTTAAGTCCTCCACATGTAAAAATTGTTACTGTAAATCATTCTTTGTAACATTAATTACTCTAAACTAGCTTATAACATTACTAATAACTGTTTTTTTTTTTGCAATGTTTTTTTTAAAATCCAGAATAAGAAATATTAAGAAATTTGTTAAGCTATTTAAATAAAATGCTCTAAAATAATTTTTAAACTATGTGAACTTTGGAGGGTTATCGAAGTATAGGAAATGAGTCATTTCTTTTCCAGTTAATACAGGGAAAGTCAAAGGATAATAACAACGTATTTCCAACATGAATAAAACAGCATACATGGAAACGTAAATCACAAATGATTAAATTTACACAAGGGCACTGTTGTCCCTTTGAATCATAACTGAGTGTTGCTTTCATTAGTTTTATCAGCTCCTTTTAAAATAACAAAAAGTTAAGAAACGGACGTGGCCTAGGCTGCAGACTTTAGGAGGAGCTAAGTAGGAAACAGGCTGTCCTGGGCAACTTTTCAGCAGAATTTAAGATGTGCGCATGCGCAAGATGTGATTCCAAACCCGAGAAAACTTGATTACTTTTGTTGACAACTTTTTTCTTTTATTTTCTTTCTTTTTAATTCAGCTTTAAAAGATGACCTATTTTAAGTATATTCACTCGTGGAACAAGTGCTGGAAACTAAACACTATAAACCTCATATTGTTTATAAACAGTTTATCGCCATTCTTATATAAAATGAAAGATAACGCATTAAAAGTGAAAGTCCGTTGCAATGAACAAAACACTGAAAAGCATATTTCAGGAATGAAGTCGTATGGTCTGTGTTTTCTTTCGGCTGTTTAGAATAACACAACTAGCGCTGCTCCTCATCGCTAAAGAATCACTATTTTGAGTCGGTTCTTTTGAATTAACTGTATAAACCAAACGGGTTTGCAAATAGTCTGAATCATTTCGCGATTCAGTCTGAATCACTCCAATAGCTCACTCATGAACGGAATCGTTTAGACAGGTTTCACTCCGTAAAACAGTAACAAAATGTTTTATATAACACAGAACAAAAAAAAACGCTGGATGAAGTGTAATGTTTACCTATCATAAGCTGAAATAAAACCTGGAAATAAATCTTATCTTGTGAGAGTGCATGCAGCTAGTGAATGACTTTGTACTGTCGGTCAAGACATTTGAACCCACCAAGTATCAAAATACAAAGAGTACAGAATGATATGACAAAGTACCATGTATTACCATCACTTTACCCTAGTACAGCCACAGTGGTGGTACCCCTTTTTCAACTTCAACTAGCTCTAGGGGTGAATATAAGAGAGACACAACTCTTTTCTTCTGTAGATCAAACTTTTTGTTTGTTTGTTTGCTTATTTGTTGCAGTATAACTAGCTACTTTCCGAACGGTAACTTTCAGTTCAGCTATTTTTCCTGTGGAATAGTTGGTATAGCTTGCATAGGAGTTTAAGAATGATAAATGTCTGAGGAATATTTGTGTTATGACTATTCTATTCATTTTTAATATAATTTCTGTTTGTTATAAATTATGTTTGACATGTCATTATTATTATTTTACTTTATACTCTGCTGTCATATGAGGAAATACGTCCGCTTATGCACTTTATTGTTTATTTAGCCTTATTAACTGTATTTCCCCCCCTAATGCAGTGCTTACTGTTCTTTGCTCATGCAATAACAAATCTACATTGCCAGAGTTACACACTAAACGTTATAATCAGCAGAGACTGGAAAGGCTGAAAAGTCGTGGCCCCTCGCGCCAGTTGCAGTGTCAGGCGCAGGGCAATTTTGTGGAAATAGTTTGTGGTTTCTGTGGGGGTGGTCTCTTACTTGTCTGGAGTGGGACTTTGGCTCTGGCGGCTTGAAGAATGAGTCTGGCAGCTTTCTCATCCTCATCGGCACGGAGGGAGGGGTGATGGTGTTTTTCGGGTTCATCACAGCGTTAAAAAGAGCCTCCAGATCGGTCTCGGAGTCTCCCCGAACATGGACGATCTGATGGCCGGCAGGAGGGTTGTGCTGGCTCGGATCCATGACTCCAGATAAAACGTAGCTCTTCTTTCTATCCGACTGAATTGTTGGAAACAGGAAAATTGTCTGCAACCATAAAATGGCAAAAGATTAAATCCAAACAGCTCAAAGCTGTTTTCTGTCCGTCCGCTTTATTAATTATCCAAGTCTTGCGAAAAAAGTAGGCAACGCTGTGTTTTTCTGCTTCCCGAGAACACCCCAATAAATGTGGAAACGCGCATATCTACTCAACTCTGTCGTTTAAACTTCTTCTGAAGTATCCGAACTCTTTAAAAGCGCTGTCCGTGTGACTTTCCCACAAGTTTACGGCTCCTCTAACGCAGACATTGGTAATGACTGTACTGCGCATTGAAAATCACAGCCCTCTCACCAACCTAACTAACTTTTTTTTTCTTCTCTCAACTTCTGAAAGTTTGGGCAGGACATCAAACTTTACGAGTCATGTGACCGCTGACTCAGAGGGGCGGGGCTTAAGCAAGAGCCTTTAAAGCTACCAGATTTTCTTCTGTGCGGGGGCCCATGTATAGAGCCCATAAATATTTATATGTCAGGCATTAGTGTTTTAAGAATGATTAATAAAGTGTTTAAATATCTATTAGGGTCGTATATATCTATATTACAATTTATTTCAAGCTAATACATTTGTATGCATAGGCTATTTACTTTTAATCTGTATCATCAAATAGGTTTATGATAATTAAACAATCATCATGAGTTCATGACAGAGCGTTTTATTTATTTTATACAAATTGTGGTCATTCAAAGCTGATCTGTGTGGTTTTTAGAGTGTGTCACAATTTTTCATTCATATTTATGCCATGAAGTGTCACTCACCACGGAATGAATCTCATTATACAAATACACCAGTGAAGTTCAAGCACTCGCTTCTTTATGAATAAAGAAATAAATGGTCTTTCATTATGTAGAAAGCTGCAGAAAAGTAGTTCCATGCAGTTCCCATAATTGTTATGTAAATGAGCCTTCCCGGGCCATTGAGAAATCATTTTGTCAAGACTGAGCCCAGCTCTTTTCTCATACATTTAACATTGAGTGACTGATTATGAACCCCCTTTAATCTCCTGCGGGAACTGTAAGGGCATGATGAATGGATTCAAAACAGTTACTTTGTACTTTTCCCTTTTAACCAGCCAACCAATATCCAGCCCTAACACGAACTGCCTCTATATATAATTAACCACATTATGTGTGTGTGTGTTTTGTCAATGCCTTGTCATTTATTCTGCTCTGAATTATCTCCGTATTAAACTCTAATGATCATGAAGTGAATGCAGGGGAGACCAGGCTGCTGTTAGTTGTAACGCCATCATTTGTGAATGGTGTGAAATCATTACTGGACCATTACCCTCCTAATGTGACCTTTTGAAGACTCTTTTTTTTGCCATTTTGAAAGTGAAACGAGAGTGGTGTTGGATGACGGTATATAGGCCTATAGCTACAATTATTTTTGTACAATTAAATTTGATTACCATAGCTCAAGCATCAATTTCAAAATGTCAAACAAGTTACAGTAGTGTAAAGGGGTAGGTTGTTTTTGCATTTGACATTAATTTTCACAGTGTAGTGATAAATAGATTTTAATCAGCTTTATTTTGTAGCAGACAGATATGGAGATATTATATCAAATTGTTTGACATAGGTATCGAGCAAAAATCCACTGAGTTACCGATGTTTAAACAAAATTCTCCCTGGTTTCCTCCACAATGTGAAATTCTGATCAAGTTTTCAGCGCAAAATCATTCAGTCTCTTTTATTTTACCACAGTATTTGAAGGTTTGCAACAGTATTGTGACTTGACATGATACTCCAAATAAGTTGCTGTCTCTGAAAATATTATTTAATTTGATTGTCCTGTTTGTGTGTGTGTGTGTAAGATCATTAAAGAGTGGTAAATATCCTGAAATGACTGAGGCAGTATTTAAAGGTTTGTTCTGGGGGTTACCCTGCCCAACCCTGGGGGAGTCCACCCACTTAGCTGTCCTGAGGGTAACTCCATCATTTAGTCAACATGTCCCAACATCTTTGAGCCTGTGACAATTATATTTGAGCCTGCGACAATTGTTGACGTCAGTATTACACAAGAAACGGAAGTGTTATTGAACAAAATTATTTGTCAGTGGTTTAGGATTGTAAAACAGTAGGTCCTACATAAAAAAATATTGTAAATGTAATGTAAATGTTTTTAAAATTCTCCTCCCATCTTTTAGATCGCATGTCATAAATGGGGTAATTCCATATCTTTCATCTTTTAAATTGAGACAGCTTATTTGCTTTGTTAATAATCCACGTGATAATGTGATGATTATCCATGATAGCGGTGGAAATGCTTCCATAATCCTCATCTGAATGGAAATGGGAGCGTTTGTGCGCCCTCTATAGGTAAATGACAGATGAGATGAGCTAATAGACATTTTATTGTAAAACATTTGAATTCATTTTGGGCATTATTTAAAAATATATTGTCTTAATAATAAAATTACATAATATGTTCTCTCTGACATTCCTTTACCACCCAAAAAATGGAATGAAAATTTACTCACCCTCAGGCCATCCAAGATTTAAATTAATATGTTTAATCGGAACAGATATGGAGCAATTTAGCATAACATCACTTGCTCACCAATGAATCCTCTGCAGTGAATGGGTGACGTCAGAATGAGAGTCCAAACAGCTGATAAAAATATCACAATAATCCATAAGTAATCCAAATGACTCCAGTCCATCAGTTAACGTCTTATTTAAGTGAAACGCTGCATGTTTGTAAGAAACAAATCCATCATTAAAGCGTTTTAACTTAAATGACTTTTTTACTTATTCTGTAATATTAGCCTATTGGTTTTACGGCACTGACACTATCGGTATGGAGGACGAAACCTGCAAAAACAATAAATCAATAAATACACAAATAAATAAATAAATATGCAAATAAATAAATAAATGTCTGTATAAATACACAAATTATTGTTTAAATACATATAGAAATAATTAAACATGTGATGAAAGTAGGCAAATAAATAAAATAAATTGCCTTGACTGATGAAGTTAATACGCATGCGCAGGCAAACGCGTCACACACGATCCGCCTACTCGTGCATAATTAACACCCTCTCATTAGCATGTTGCGCAGAGGAAAAAAATGTGGAACTACATTCAGAAATAAATGAGTGATCAAAGGAAAATAGTTAGGATGAGTTTAGCATTTCCTTAAACATTTTCCATTTGCCCACCAATTTGTATTATTTATTTGCCTACTTTCATCACATGTATAATTATTTATTTATGTATTTAAACAAGAATACGTGTATTTATGCACGCATTTATTTATTTATTTATTTGTGTATTTATTTATTTATTGTTTTTGCAGGTTTCGTCCTCCATATATCGGGTGAAAACAAAACTTTAACCTAATTGATCTGAATGATGACACTATTGTCATCTATAGAACTGCTTTATTGCTTAATCATCATTGTTTTAAATCTGATGAATTTTGCCACATCCACACTTGTTAGAACTGCTTCACAGCCGAATTTGAATGTGTTGTATTTGCTTAAGTTTGCATCATTGATTTCTGTTTATTTCCTGTTTATTATTGTGAAGCGGCATGGAGACAATCTGTATTGTATAAAGGTGACTTAACTTGAAAAGGTTACAAAACAATGTCTTAGGGTTTGAGCGTAGCTTCAGGAAGTGGAAGCTTCATGGAGCCACCCAAAAAACAAAACAAAAAAAACGTTAAAACGGTTGGCCATCAAATATTGAATGATGATCGCTTTGATGAAAATACAAAGTTCAACAAGGAGTAAACAATCAAATGTTCTCCACAAAACTAGCTTGTAAGGCTGCACAGGAAAAGCCATTAAGCAAAAATGACTGTGGAAGCACTCCTGAAATTTGCCCAAAATGCTAAAAAGAATATGAATAAAAATGTGATTTTGTGTTCAGATGAAGCTAAGGTGGAGCTTGCCATTCTGTGGCACTCAAACCAGCAGGTCTCTGCATGGTGGTTGGCTCTTGCTATAAACAGGTAGGAATGGATGGCGCAAAATACGAGGAAATACTGCAAGACAATCTCTTTCTGTCAGCAAAAACTGAAGCTTGGTAGTAAATGACCTAAAATATGTTCATGTCTTTGCTTAGTCACGCTGACCTGAATATTCTGGTGAACAAACTCTACTAATCTGATCTGCCTGCAAAGTTATTGTAAAAGACTGAACCTGCTATCGATGGAAATGGTGACTCTACAAAATATTAAAACTAGAACATTGAGGAATGTATAATCCAAATAGAATAGTAAACTTATATAAAAATCATACATTTTTATTTATTAAATGATTTATTAAATTTGTGCAAATTTTGCTAATTTCTTTGAAACGTTTGCAAGCGACTTTATATTTAAAATCCATCCATCAGGCACTTTTAAAGAGGCAATAAGTGTGCCTTCATCATTTATAAAATAAAAAAGCAATTCTACTCGAGCATTTTTGGTTGTTTGGTAACAAACGTGACTTTTGGAAGAACCCCAGCTTTCGGTTTTCTTCGACAGAACGCTGGTTGATGTGTTACGCTAATCACAGTCAATTTTCCAATTCGGTTATTAACTTGGATAGCAGGCTTACATGATAGGCCTACCAATGCTTACTTAACCGCTCATGCAAAAGAGAAAGAAAAACACCCTGATAACTTCATGCTCTTTGTGGTTTAAGATTCGCCGGCGTTCATTCTGTCAGGTCTTTCTGGGAAGGGTGCAGTGTCTCTTCTCCGGTCAGCTTGCCTTGGCTTGTTGCAGCGGGTGGATCAGGTCCCTGCACCTTTGAAGAATTTGGCAGAGATTGCCTTCACTCTTTGAAATGTGACAAATTGAAATGTATTGCAAGAACACACTTGCTGAACAGGTTTTCGACTCATTGTGTGTCTGTACTGTACTGTCTAAAAGGCAGTTTCTCACCTAAATTTGTCTTTCCACTTGACAGGGGAGGGTTTCCTTTGCTGACGGATTTTATGTTTCCACTTTATATACAAAAAAATGTTCCCACTCATATCAAACGTTTTTAAGTGCAAATGCTGTTTGTGTGAGAACATGGAACCATGTATTTCATTATCTTCACATGACTGTTTTTTTTCTATAAAATGAATAATGGCTCGTTAACTACATTATAAAAAGAGACTACTAGAGATGAGTAAACTAAAAACAAAAAATGTATTACCTTGGGTGTGGTTCATTACTAAAAATCTTAAAATGACTTAGGACATGATTGACTTTGGGTTGATAGGATACTTGGTTTTTGGAGCTATCTAATGACCCTAAGTGTAATCTAGAGGTGCTGCTCGGCCACATTTGAGCTCCATTATCATTCTGAAATTAGTTTTTTACATTTGTATGAAGTGAATACATACAAAAGAAAGGGCATGGCAATTTCCTTGTCTCCATTATAATAGTATCAGTCAGCAGTCAGTCAGCTCTTGACAGATGTTCATGTTATGCAACAAAACATTGCAATTAAACCATCACAGACATAGTAGGCTGGGGGATTATGAGATAGCTGCAGTTATAGCCATGCAGAAGAATAGCAAACTGTACAGATGTCCACATTGGGACTCTAGCTTTAGAAAATAATAGTAATAATAATAATATGCGCAACGTATCTCATAAAAGAGTTTATGTCGCAACAATTTGTAGTCTATACAGCTTTTAAAAGATTTTATTTTTTATAGAAAAGTTCAAGTTAAAAATTAACATTAAAAATATTTACACTGTACAATGTGTAATTAAATGCAAGAATATTGAAATCAATTTTTTCAACGATCATTTAAACGAACTGTTTACCCAAAAATGCAAATTCGCTGAAAATGTATCGCACCCTCAGGCCAGCTGAGATATAGATGAGTTTCTTCATTGGAACAGATTTGGAGAATTTTAGCATTACATCACTTGCTCATCAATGGTTCCTCTGCAGTGAATGGGTGCCGTCAGAACAAGAGTCCAAACAGCTGATAATAATTCACATGTAATTCACACATCTTGTGAAGTGAAAAGCAGCATGTTTGTAATAGACAAAAAAAGGTCGTTGTCTGAATCAGGAGAGAAATATGCACAGATCAAGCACCGTTTATAAGTAGTGTAAAACAGATCTAAACAAATATGTTGGTGGATTTTGATGTGAGAGGACAACAGGGTTTTTTTTTTTTAATGGAAGAAGTGTTATTATGGATTATGAACTGACATTTTGGCCAGAGAGATGGTTTAAACCAGTGGTTCCCAACCCTGGTCCTGGAGGCACCCCAACACTGCACGTTTTGCATGTCTCCT
>NW_015540832.1:24073-49781 GCF_001515605.1 Sinocyclocheilus anshuiensis | reverse complement strand
GGAGACATGCAAAATGTGCAGTGTTGGGGTGCCTCCAGGACCAGGGTTGGGAACTACTGGTTTAAACCATAACTAAGTAAGCCAAAGGCAAAGAGAGAGATAAAGCCTTGGGAGAAACCAGATTCATTCGGGAGACCAGTTCTCCTCTGGACAATAATTTATTGTTTTAAGAATTTTTTATTTATTTATTTAATTTATTATTAAAAATGTCTAAAAATTCCAAACTCTGTGTTGTTTAGTGATTTAGTCAATTTTGATTTTTTTTGTCTCTAAATATATTTACAAAGTACAATACATAATTGCATTGGTTTAGAGAGGATTTATTTTGATGTTTCATTTAAGCACAGTAGTTGCCGTTACAAAAAAGAAAAAAACAAAACAAAACATATACACACTGTCAGAGTCTGTTCCGTGTTTTGCTCCCCCACGTGCTCCTGTTCCTGTCCTGATTGTGTTTCCAGGTGTTCCCCGTTTAGTTCTATTGTAGATGTGTCCCATGAGCTCCCTTACTATTTAAGCCGTGTGTGTTTCCATTCTTCCTCGTCCGGTATTGTGAATGTCTGATGAACTTCGACCCCCGTGTCCCGTGTGTGTGATTCTTCTGATGTCAATAAAGACTGTTAATCCTGATTCTCCTCGTTCCTCGCTCCTCAACGTAGGCACACCGTGACACACACTACTACAAAGCTTTTTTTTTTATTTTGGAAAGAAATTCATCTTACTAATTCTGTTTGCAAATATTGTATTCTGTTTGCATATTTGCAAGTATGCAAATATGATCAAAAGTGAAAGTAAAGACATTTATAATGTTATTGAAGTTATTTTTTTTTAAATTTCAAATAAATGCTGTTCTTTTTCTGTTCTACTCATCACAGACTCATAAGAAAACTGCATCATGGTTTCCACAAAAAAGCAGCACGAATGTTTTTAACATTGATAAGAAATATTTTTTGAGCAGCAAATCAGCATATTAGAATGATTTCTGAAGGATCATGTGACCCTGAAGACTTGAGAAAATTCAGCTTTTCCATCACAGGAATAAATAAAAATGATCAATAATAAAAGATAGAAAATAGAATTTATAGAAATAGAAAGAAAGAAAATGGAAGTAAAAATAACAAATATATCAAATATAAATATATAAAATAAAAAAAGACAAAATAGAAAAGATTTTTAAAAATAGAGATTAAAAAAACTGAAAAATAGAAATTGTAATAAAAATGGGAAAAGTAGAAATGCTACTTTTACTGTACTTTTGATAATTTTTACTGAGCATAGGAGACTTATTACAAATACATTTAAAAAATGTTTTATATAAAGATGATAAAACAAAACCAAAAAATATATGTAAGATTCTGCAATAATAATCAAAAAAGCAAGCTTGTAGCAAACTGAAAATATAGCCTTCCTTGATGTAGCAATTAAATGCTCAGAATAGTACGTTTTGTAAAAAGAATGAGAGCTTTGTACAGAGGGGTTACATGACATGATGACAGTTATAGGGTGGTAATGGCACAAGAGCATCAGGAGTTTGACTTCGTTATCCTGCAAAGCCTGTGTGGTGAGTCTAATGCACTGAAGTAATTAATAGTCACTCAAACGTCACTGTCACACACCTAGATAAGCTTTCCCATGCATGTATACACTGATTACACACACACAAACACAAAACATCACTCACACAGGTCACAGGCACACACATACAAACGTAAAATACACACCCAGAAAAACCTGTCATGACTATGCCACACATACAATGTAAATCCGTATCTATTTTATGCTTAACCGACACTTGACTGAGGTCAAGTTACACAAAAAGCCCTTTATCCTGTCTTGGCACTAAGAAAACAAAACGAAACAAAACTTTTTTTTTCTCAAATTAATTTATTTTTCTCCAAGAGTCAAGATTGTTTAGAATAAAAATACCAATATGTATACATACAATTCTTATGAAAATATATTTAGAATCTTGAGGTAAAAAATAAATGAAAGGACATGTGGCCAAGTATGGTGACCCATACTAGGAATTAGTGCTCGTACGAGACTCGAACCCGCAACCTTTGGGTTACGAGTCCGACTCTCTAACCATTACGACTTCCTCTCACCAACTAATTAGAAGGCAAACAACACATGAACATAAAATACATTTTCTTTCAAATTTAAAAAAAAAATGTTTTATTACACAAACATTAGGTATTGTGTATTGCCAGAATCATTTCACACATATTACATCTGATTAAAGGAATTATTCACTCAAAAATTAACATTTACTCACCCTCAGGCCATTCAAGATGTAGATGAGTTTGTTTCTTCATTGGAACAGATTTAGAGAAATTGAGAGAATTTTTTCCTCTGCAGTGAATGGGTGCCGTTAAAATGAGAGTCCAAAGAGATGAAAAAAAAAAAAAATCACAATAATCCACAACACTCTAGTCAATCTATTATCATCTTGTGAAGTGAAAAGCTGTCTGTTTGTAAGAAACAAATCCATCATTAAGGCTTTTGAACTTTAAACTGTTGCCTCCAAAATCCATAATAATGCTTCCTCCAGTAAAAACTTCCTCTTGTTGTCTTCTTGCATCAAAATCTTTTAGATTTGTTTAGAACTGTTTAGGACTGTTTTTGCTTATAAACACTGCTTGATCTGTGCACATTTCTCTCCTGATTCAGAAGAGACAACTTTTCACTGGGAAAAGCAATATTATGGATTAATGGATATTTGAAGTTAAAATGTCTTAATGATGGATTTGTTAATTACAAATACGCTACTTTCCACTTCACAAGATGTTAAATGATGGACTGGAGATGTGTGGATTACTTGTGGATTATTGTGATGTTTTCATCAGCTGTTTGAACTCTCATTCTGACGGCACCCATTCACTGCAGAGGATTCATTTGTGAGCAAGTTATGCAATGCTAAGTTTCTCCAAATCTGTCCAAATGAAAAAATAAATTCATTTACATTTTGGATGGCCAGGGGGTGAGTAAATTTGCTGCAAATGTTAATTTTTGGGTGAACTATGCCTTTAAAAAACAATTAAATACCACTCAGATAAAGTATTTGAGTATGTCTCAGCAAAATACAGCATATGATCGTAAAGTTTAAAGGCTTGCAAAGTGCAGCTGAGAGAAGGTGCTTGAGGGAGTGGTGGATCATGGGAGGTGTAGTCAGTAACGTTGTTGAGTTCGGGTGCGATTATCAGCAGAGGCTCCTCGCCTACGCACGGTGACACCTACAGTCTCACCGGTCTGGTTCTTCAAGGATGAGAAGACAGAAAGAGGGGACAGAGCTGTGAGCAGGTCACATTAGTTCAAGGGAACAGATCACTTCCTCTGAACACATGGGCAATACTTACAAATGCAGGACCCAAAGTAAAGATGCCCCTCACTGCTGGGTTGCCACCAGCTGTATCTTGCACATCTGTTAAATCAAGTGGAAGTGATCAGGGACACAGCTGTTGGTATTTTGAAAACATTAAAACAAGAAACGCACACATAGGGCAAAATTAAAAGGTACTGCCCTCGCCTCAAATCTGTGATAAACATATAAGCTTTGACTGTGTGGATTAAATGTACATGATTTTAAATGAAACTGACATTGCAGGCGTTGATTAAGTCTCTCGAGTGACTGCAGGATCTTCTGCTCCTCTAGTGACAGAGCGCTGACACTGAGCGACTGTATTCTCTGGCTCAATGGACCAATCGGACCGTTGCAGATCTTATGGGTCGGAGCACAGTCCTCTACTTCATGAGCACCGTCTGACACCTCAGGGCCTGTAACAGTGGAAAATGTTGATGCTTAAATGTTTAACCTTAAACCGCATAAACACATTTCATTACACCAAATAATGTTCTTTTTAGCAGCATCATATGACCCCTTTAAAGTCAAGGGTGTTAAAACAATTTGGCTTCTAACAGCAGTTTGATTTAAAACACACAAACTACCATATCAAAATCAGTTTTTTTTTAACAAGTAAATTGATCAAAAGTGACAGTAAAGACACTTATGTTACAAAAGATTTCTATTTCAAATAAATGCTGTTCTTTTAAACTTTCTATTAATCAAAGAATTCTTTAAAAAAATCATCAGGGTTTCCACCGTAATAAATTACCTTTACCCTCACAGCAATAAATTACATTTTAAAGTACTTCACAATATTATATTTTTCCAGTATTATTGGAAGAGACTTCTTTCAAAAACACAAAAAAATCTTACTGACTGTAGTGTAATGGTAGTGTAAGTTTGTAAAAATGAGCAAAAAAATGGAAATGAAATCAACGATTTCCCTCATGTTCATATTTTAGGGGGTGCCAAACACACACAAAAATAAATAAAATAAAATAAAACAACAATTACGTATCTTACAAGTCCATCTTGTGCGCATTCCAAGTTTTCTTAAACCATATGATAACTTTGGGCAAAAACAGAATGAAATTTTTAGCAATATCAACTGATAATCCTGCCCTCCCTGCGAATTATATTGTGTGTAATATGGACTAATTTTATGATATTTTTAAGGTACTTTTTGATTATTTTTGGAGCCTGACAGCTGTTGCCACTTTGAACTGTCATTGTATGGCTGTATAACATTTTCTCAAAAATGTCTTTATCCTATAGAAAGAAAGAAAGAAAGAATAACAGCACATGGGACTGAAATGACGGTAAGTAAATAATGACAATATTTGGAAAAATAATAATTTTGTGTATAAAAATGATTTTGGTTGAGCAATTAAAAAAAAACAAAACATGCTGCACCTTACATGATTAATGTATGTTTGTACATGAGAATAAAAGATTTACATTTTAAAAATGCTTTGCTCTTGCCCTGTTGAAAATCTGCAGAGGAGACCCATTTATCTACATAACAGGATATCAGATATTCATTTACATGATAAATTACCTTCACTGTCAGCTGCATGACCATTTTTATTTGGGTATTGAGGTTTTGGCACAGTGACCTGTTAAACCCAAAATCAACAGTTAATGAACACTTATTCCAAAAATGTTAAAAAGCCAAAGCAACATAACATGAACACAAAGTTTTGCAAGTATATCATCAACATTACTTTTTTTATTTGAACTACACACCAGATAAGTGGTAAGCAAAATTCTAAGGGGCTGCTTTAATTAAGTTCATTTGTATTTATTTATCAAAATGATATAAATATCCTTGTCAGCTGAAAGACACCTATGGAAAATGTTTCTTTTTTCCACAGCACTCTGAACTAGATGCTATAAATACATCTATGCAAAATAAACCAGTTGTAAGTCAACTCTAGTAATAGCTTAGTTTTCTTTGCTTTCTAGGACAGTATCTTTAGAATATTTGCATGTTTACCTGATAAGGAAAACTAGGCTTTCTCTGTGTTGTTCCTGCCGTTTGGTTCCTGCTGTTTTCCACTGAAACTCGGCTCTTCACCATATTACTCCCCATAGCCTGTCTCCTTATTGGACTTCTCACTGGTTTACAGAAGAAACTCTGATTAAAAAGTACATTCATATCTAAGCAGCACATTTCAGTGATTAGCAAACCACTTCACCTTAGATAACTGACCCAATTACCATGAACATCTGAAAAATAATGACTTGATGTATGGGCTCACATGTAGCTCTAGCATTAAAGTCTAAATAACTCTAGTGAAGCAACTGACATGTCTTTATTCATTTTTTATCACTTATATTGTGCTAGCAAGGGCAAATGTCCCGGCTTTTGGTATTTTAAGAGATAAATGTATTATAAGAGCCTGTTTGACATAATTAGTTACATAAAACGATAGACTCTTACTGTTAGAGGAAGACAAGAAAAATCCACCCATTTTTGAGGCTCCTTTGACACCACTGATCAGACTATCACCATTGATAGTGACATGGGACAGACTGGCACAGACTTGAGGCGAAGAAGACAACGGGCCATTGTGAGCAAGAAAACTTTGAGGGTCACCTAAGTCAATTCAGAGAGAAAAACACAAAAAGACAAAAGAAGACGATGTAAGACAGTTTAATGAAAATGTCCCAATGCACGAAAGTCAGTTATCCTGTTCTTGAGGTCTCTGTCCTCAAAATGTAGAAGTTTCCTGATGTTATAAAAAAAAATTGACCCCTGAGAAACAGCAGTCCACCATTAAATGGATCCATTTCAACAGAGTAGTAATCCCAAGTGGTGCAATGCTGTGCAGACTCTATTGATCCAACACTAAAAAAAATCCTTTTCCAAAGACTCTAGAAAAATATCCCCCAAGAATCTCAAACAAAGCTGCTGAACTTGCCGATACACAAAGGGAGCGGCTTGCCGATACACAAAGGGAGTTCTTTCAATCGACTCTCATTTGACTATATGGCAAGGTGCAGTGAAAGTTCATGGGAAGCTGATGATTCCATGATGGTTGGTATTGTAATATGTGGCCAGAATGTTCCTTGTCAGTTGAAAGACACCTACTGAAAATGTTTCTTTTTTCCACAGCAGGTTAACAATCATTCCCAACATTTGAAAGACGCAGAATGGAAAAATACAGAAATAGGGAAGTAAATAACTTTTGTAACTAGTATAAATATAGGCTGTTGTAACTTGTTAAATCATGGTGCAACAAGTAATTTTTAGTATACACTGTAATAGAAAATGCTGCACAATGTGACACAATTACAACATATTATCAATAACAACATATGTATGCCTACTAAAGCCTCTACACCATTAACATGATCAGTCACACTTTATTTTGAAGTCCAATTCTTGTTATTAACAAACCACTGACTACGACATTTGCCTCAATAAACTCCTAATTTGCTGCTTATTAATAGTTAGTAAGATAGTTGTTAAGTTCAGGTATTGGGTAGGTTTAAGGATGTTGAATATGGTATGTACAGAATATGTGTTTTATAAGTACTAATAAATCAATATGTTAATAATAGGCATGCTAATAAGCAACTAGATGAGAATAGTGAGAATTGGTCCCTATACTAAAGTGTTACAACATGATCGACACAACACTTTTGTATACAATCTATCTATGCGTATTTAATATTTCATACATTATTTATAGAAAAACTGTTGAAAATGCTTGTATGCAGAGTAATATATGTATTTGAAGTATATAAATAATCATTGTAATGCATTTTACATATTAACTAATTAAGGTAACACTTTATATTATGGAACACATATTCAATATTAAGAGTTTTTCTTCAATAAACTCTTAATTTGCTGCTTATTAATAGTTAGTAAGGAAAAAGTTTAGGTATTTTGACTCGAGTTAAGGGATCTAAAATATGGTCATGCAGAATAAGGCAATAATATGTGCCTAATAAGTAGGCCTACTAATAAACAGCCAATATGGTAGTATTATGCATGCTAATAAGCAACTAGTTAATAGTGAGAATTGGTCCTTAAAATAAAGTGTTACAAAAATGGGTATATCATGTATATTTGTATTTTTGACATATGTGGCCTGCTTGATTATTACAGTTTCAACCATTTTCCAATTTTTAATATATATTATAAAAAAAATATTTGTGGATTATTTACAGTGGAATGATTTTTGGAATTCTGTTTAGTTTATTATTTTTGCCTACCACAAAAAAGTTCCTTCATTAAAAAAAGATTTAATTCAATAATTGTAAATGCAATCAAAAACAATTTTTTTTGATCAATAAATTATAATAAAACTCTGATATAAATCATGCTTTTATTATAATTTATCATAAGCAACTAGTTAATAGTGAGAATTGGTCCTTAAAATAAAGTGTTACAAAAATGGGTATATCATGTATATTTGTATTTTTGACATATGTGGCCTGCTTGATTATTACAGTTTCAACCATTTTCCAATTTTTAATATATATGATAAAAAAAATATTTGTGGATTATTTACAGTGGAATGATTTTTGGAATTCTGTTTAGTTTATTATTTTTGCCTACCACAAAAAAGTTCCTTCATTAAAAAAAGATTTAATTCAATAATTGTAAATGCAATCAAAAACAATTTTTTTTTATCAATAAATTATAATAAAACTCTGATATAAATCATGCTTTTATTATAATTTATTGATCACAAAAAATGCACCCTCAGAATATTTCACATGTCAGGCTTTACAGGGAGTTAACATTTTATACACCAATGTATAGTGGGATTTTAGACTCACTCAGGTGAATCATTTTACAAATGTGTTAGGACAGAAATACAGAGTTTGGGTAAATTTTCTTTACCGTCTTTACTGGCGAGAGCACTTCGGACTCCATGCCACAGCAGTGAGATCTCCTCATCTGTTGGAGTCCGGTCCAAACATATCCCGTTCTCTCCACACCTGCACCTGGCATTGTCTGCAAGGGCATCTGGAGGGGAGAGGGAACAGATGCCTGTCTCATGGGTGAAGGTACAGTAGGGTGGCACTGGAGCACAGATAGCATCTGTTCTGAGGGTAGGCCGATGAACTATTGCCTGGCTATCTGGAGTGTCTTTGCAAAGGGCCAGATCCTGCAGATCCGGTCTGCTCTGTACACCTTCGTCATTGCATGATGCCTTTGAGATGTACACGGGACCCTCAGCTAAGTTACACTCCACAGCTTCAGGTTTTGGAGGGGGTCGAGGCACCAAAATCTTCCCCTGGGTCTTGGCCACATGTTGCGCTTCCCTGGCAGATTGCGGTCTGATGATAGTGCCCTTCCTGGCCCGGGAGGTAACGGGACACAAGCCGACTCTGGCTGAGCGCGCTCTCCGGGGAGTCCGTGGGCCCCCAGTGCAGAGGGCTCTTCTTTGAGAGGTGGGCTCCTGTGTACGGCTTTCTTGGGGCCCTACATCTGCCCAGGCCTGTCTAGTGGATTGGGGCCCAGCGGGGACAGCAGAGGTCTTATTGGAGATGTTCTTTGATAAAGCTGTAAGTAAATTCACATGGTCCGAGTGATCTGCCGAGAGCTGTTTATGGGTTTGTTGAGGCAAGTTAGCATGCCTGCTGGGGTCTCTAAACACTCGGTCCACCCCCTCAACTCCATCTACCTCATCAAACCAGCGTAGTTTCTTCTTAACCGTCCTATTCTGCTCTGGCTCATTGAATTTTGTCCTGGCCAGCTCTACGCTGTCGCGGATTAATATGGCCACTTCTTTGGTGAAAAGCAAATGGCCAGGAGTGTAAGTGAATTTGACATTGCCTGATTTGGATTTTAAATGGTTTTTAAGGATCCCTTTCAGGAATCTGACGTTGTTAGGGGCAGAATGGGTCACGGGGTCTGCAGATGTTCTGTTTGGTTCCTCCATGCTTTTAGAAGAATTCAGCATTCCAGCTTTTGCCAATTTGGTGACATCCGTTTCATTTTTAGGATCTATGCTTATACTCTCCTCCATGCTCAGCGGTTTGAATTCTATCTTGAGCCCTGTGGCAACATATACATCTGGTTTGCGTTTATGTGACTGTGAAGAACTCAGTTCTTCTATTGGTTGTATGTTTGAGGAACTCATGTCAGTTCGATATGTTACGGCAGAGGAGCACGAAAAGGCTTCGAAAGAACTGTTACTGTGTTTGCATCTGCTGGCTGGAAGAGCCGTCTGTGTTTCTGAGAAATGTTTAGCATATTTCTCCTCCAGGGTTCTTGTCTGCTGCTTGGATTCTGACTTGAAGTCTTTAGTCAGACTTGAGAATTCCAGGGGTGTGGTATCTGGCACGGCTTGTGTTTTGCAGTGGGCAACCACAGATCCTTTGTCTTTCAAAATGTTCCCTTGAGCGTTTCTGTCATTATCATGAGTCATATGTTCTGAATTAGCTGCTAAGTCCTGCTGAGTCAACTCTTTTTGGCAACTATGGGTGTTGAAGGTCTGCAATTGGTCTTTTGAGTTATCAAACCTTTCTTGCGTGCAATTCCGGAGACTCCTGTTTTCTTCTGTTGACTCATGATCCTTTGGTGAGGGTGAGTTGAGACTGAGTTTGCTTTCCTGATTTAAGAATTCCTCCAGGAAGCTCTTTGCTACAGAAGTGGAGGGGTGAGATGGTGAACATGGGTTGTTGTACTGTCTGAATGGTGCTGGAGTATTTTTGGGGTCTTGGAGCTTAGGGGGATCCACGGGGAGGTAGAAAGACTGGGTACAGGTGGTGCTCTTGTGGGAGCAACAAACCGGTGTAGTGTCATGGGTCTTCTGAGTGTCTCCATTCTCTAAGCTGTCCAGACTAGACAGACTCTCTGTCTCACTATGTGGGGTATCAAGATACTCCTGAAAATCAATATATAAAAAAAAAACATTAGAGCACTTATGCATTAATACTGGCAGACTGGGTGCTTTTTGGAGATCATGTTGCATGCATGGAAAATAAAACATAGGAAGTTCATCTTTAACTCTAAGAGAAATAATGTTTTATTTTTGTAATTTTTTTTTACTATGAATAGACCAGATCAATATACATATACATTACTAAGATATT
Source organism: Sinocyclocheilus anshuiensis (assembly GCF_001515605.1). NCBI lineage: Eukaryota > Metazoa > Chordata > Actinopteri > Cypriniformes > Cyprinidae > Sinocyclocheilus > Sinocyclocheilus anshuiensis. Next base: position 39,376 of record NW_015540832.1, on the reverse strand, counting down.
TTAATGTATTTGAAAGAAATCTCTTATACTCACCAAGGCTGCATTTATTTAATCAAAATAAAGTAAAACTAAAATATTATTACTATTAAAATAACTCTTTTCTACATTTAAATATTTTAAAATGTGATTTATTCCTGTGATGGCAATGCTAAGTTTTTAGTAGCCATTTCTCCAGTCTTTAATGTCACACGATCTTTCAGAAATTATTCTGTTATATGCCGACTTGCTGCTCAAGAGATATTTCTTATTAGTATCAATGCTGAATGCAGTTAATATTTTGTATAAAATGTGATACATTTTTTTCAGGATTCTTTGATGAACAAAGTTAAAATAAACAAAATTTATTTGAAACTGAAATATTTTGTAACAATTTAAAATGTCTTTCATTTATTTAATTTCAATTAATTTCTTAAAAAAGTACTTACCCCAAACCTTTTAATGGTATTGTAAATATATATTTCGTCTCAAACATTGATCAACAATCATGTTAGACGATTGAGTTCTTAAGAATCTGTATTTATGTATCTGTTTAAAAAGCAAGAGTATCACAAATATTAAAATCGTCTTACCCAAAAAATAAGACAAGTAAAATCATAATATATAATAGCATACTAAATATCCAGAAGGAAAACTAAAGGCAGATAGAGCATGATGGTGACAGACATTCCTATGAAGGGCATTCCATAACTCTTGACTACATTTGTGCACTGAATGGAACACTTTTCCAAGAATACCTAAGCCTAAAACCTATCCTGTAAATAGGGTTATTACCTTCTGTGTCCTGCTCTGTTCACAGTTCACTGTATTAAATTATGTGTTGGCTACAAGCCAGTGCAGGTAACATTCCAGCAGGTGTGTGTAAGAGGACATAACTAAGTGTGCGAGAGTGAAAGAATGTTTGTTTGAGGTATTGAGAAAGGGGATGTGTATCTGTGGTTTTAATATGCGTTTGTGTGATTAAAGCTTCAGGATGAGCTCATTTCTTTAAAACACCTCCGTTTGTTCAGAAGATGCTGCGGCATGTTGTGGCAGGAAGAGCCCTGTGCTAAAATTACAATGTCATTCTGTTTCCCCAATAGTTGGAATTGGATCTTAAAACCTTCACACACTCCTTAAGCAAATTTTTCCAACAGGCCTTTAAACACGCACAATCACGGTCCTAGTGAATCACTGTGAACTATCACTTGTACAAGGAAGTTGATCACAATTGCAATCTTGTAACTGTAAACAAACAAAAGCCTCAACTCGGCATTACATAAACTTCCAGATGATGGACTAAACTCATCAGCAACATTTTATTATAAACAGCTTTTTAAATGAACACCATCAGGTATGGTTTAACTATGTATTTAGTTTTATGAGTATGCATATTAACCTGTAGATCGGCCTGCTCTTTTTCTTTCAGAACAGCCTGGGTCTCCTGTTGCTCACTGAGGAAGAGCAGCTGGTTGTTCTTGAAGTTACTCAGGCTCTTCTCCTGCAGGAGTTTGGCGTAGGCCTCAGCTGTAGATAAGGCACGTAGGTGACGGGCGCCCCCTGAAGGCTTTGGGGAGGGAGTGCAGCTCCTGAAATAAACGGGATTCAATGCAACCACAGTAATAATGAATAAGCACCTTTTATACAAGAAATGCAGCCCAAAGTGTGTTCAATGCTAAAAATATTACAACAAGCATAAAGCCATAATTACCATATTTAATGTAACATACAATTAAAGATGAAAATGATTATCAACAAAATGCATAAAAAATATTTAAATTCAAATATGGAATAAAAGAAAAAGATAATGCATGGAATGCTCCAGAAACGTCATTGCTAATTAAAAGCTAAAATAAGTGAAGAGAAGTTTTTAGTTTTCTTTTAAAATGATTCATCTGGCTTCCCTAATATCTAAAAATTGTATAGAACTCTATGATTTTTTGAAGTGCTGCCAAAAGTAATGTTTTTCAAAATGTAATTCAAAATAAAAAAGACAATGAAAAAGTAGCTACATTTTCATTAAAGTAGTGACTTTAATTAATAAGATGAATAAACATTATTACATTATGATATAATGCTTAATATATTAAATGACATTCAAACATTTATTTATACAAGTATATTTATATATGATATTCAATTTTCTATTAATTGTAAAAATAACTGAAATTATTTTTCACAAATGCTATTGATTGAGCGTTTATGTTTTAATATTTGATATTAAATATTATTTAGATGGACTTCATTAATTAAAGTTCTAAAAAATTATCATTCTAAATCATTACAAAATGTTATGGATCTTCAACCAATAATATTTTGCCATGGCAATGATGTCGTACCTGCTAATGGTGGAGCCACTTGCCAAAAATGGAGATTGTTGAGTGTATAAGTGCGGACTGCCCTGAATATGATGAAGTGCTTCATCAAGGTTGAGTGTTCTTCTCTTAAAGGCTGCTGAAGGACACAAATTACTTTATTTAAACGGAGGATGAGATGTTTACATCACATACTGACCTAATAATAACCACTAACAGACAGTTCAAGAGATAAAGAGAGCATGTAGACACATGGATTAGGCTGTTTCGCTGAACTTACCTGGTCTTTTTCTCTGGGAAGGAGGGAGATGAGCTCTTTGGAAGTTCTCTGTGGCATCCTGGACCCTCTGATGGCGCTGCTGTAGAATATTCTCCCTCAGTCTCTGCTCCTGAACATCCCACTGTTTCCTTCTCTCCTCTAGAGCCCTAGAGAGACAATCAGACAGTACAAAAATGTGTGACCTTTGACAGATAGACAATGCTTTGCACACACTGTGTCCTCTTAAAGATATAATTCATTATTTTTAAGACGGATGGATAAGAAGTTTGGCAACCGTGTGCAGCATATCAAATACACCACTTGACTTCAAATGGAAATGAGACTTTAATCTAATTTGCAATATCAGCTCCTTGCGCAAGCTGGCGTTATCTCAGACGTTTACTTTCCAGGGTCAACAGAAACCTGAGACTTCTGTAACAGATGCATTTCAGCTAAATTCATTTGTTAATGGCACAGAAACTGGTGCATGCCTGTGCTGCGCACCCACTGAGCTGTCAGGTAGAATTGCAACTAAACTGATGCAAAATAATTTACCATAGTAGCAACTTAAACTAACCTTGCTTTGTTATAAAAAAAACATTAAATCAATATTTTAAAAAATAATATTTGAAGAGACTTATTGACCTTGACACACAGTCACAGGTCCCACCTATAATGTAAGTCTTTTTTAAAGAATTTATAATACAAGATTACTACTTAATAAGGTTTCTACTGCGTAATTGCATTCTTTTACTAAAGCTTTTTTCTTCATTATGATATTAGGACAGTTTTATCACCTTTATATTTTTAACTTTAAAATGTTTACATTTATTTTAATACATGAATTAAAAGCATGCACATCATAGAAGTGTCTTTGCATGAACTTTGCATTTTTTATTTATTTCTGAATAAAGACAAAAATGAGTGTCCTGTCATTGACACTCTTGCACATAGTCATGAAATTCTGTAATGTACTCGATATGTTTCAGGAATTATTTAATCACCACAAAAATAGCTCCGGATCTGTGTCCCAGCCTTCTCTGAACTCAGTGGGGGGACGCACTCGTCTTCCTCACCATCACTGCCTTCTATAAAGTAATGTTCCTTTGCTCTTGCTGATTAGAGCTTCTATTTCAAGCTGGTAAATCCTGGCTGACAAATAAAGGATTGTATAACAGTATCTGTGCCCTGCAGGGTAGCTTTACTTTCAATGTGCACAGGGACTGACCAGGTCAAAAACCCAGACTGAGCCATTAACAGCATGGAGACAGTTCTTAGTATATCTGACACTCACTGTCAACACTAGATTCAGCAGCTGTGCATTGCTTCTGATCTCTGGGACACTAACCCGGCAGTCTTTTAGCGCAGTTGCCTCCTTGGTGAATACGCTGACGCTATTTTTTTCTTGTTATTGCCAGCTCATCTAATAACAAGTCCCCAGAGACTGAAAGCCTAGAGCTGTGTAGTTTAATATCCATGCTGCAATGTATTAAATGTTTAAGGAAATAGATGTTGACATGCTTATAAATGAATAATTTGGATGGACAGCAAAGAACAAAGTTTTCCCCCCAATAAACATTAAATGATCTATTCAGTTTGTGTTTTCATAGTTGTTTGGTGAAGAATTTACATTTTTGCCTAAAATGTAAGAAAAGATCTATTATTGACTTAATGTTAAGTGACTCACAAATGTTTCCATAATTTTAAATTAAGAGTAGGGAGAGATTACATATTTGTACATCTAAAAATTTATTTGGACAGGACATCGGAAATCAAAAAGTGAAACCAAAAAATGGATTAAAAGTGGTTAAAATCTAAATAAGTAAATAAACAAAAATTATATAGCATCCAAATACTTGTCTCTCAAACAAATAAATGCTTTTTAAGATTTTCAACACAATAATGAAATAAATATAAAATCTGATTTATTTTTGACACACTTACTTTCGTCTGCGATTTGTTTCCAGGTAAAGCTTGTGAGCCTGAGTTCGACAGTACTTCTGTTCTTGTACCAACGCTTCTCTTTCATCTTCATTCCCTTCATGTACATCTGATCTAATGTTCCTAATGTGATAGAACGTCAAGGAAGGTATTATAAAAAAAAAAAAAAAAAAAAAAAAAAAAAATATATATATAAGTAATATCTAAACATCGACATTATAGAACATGTATAAATATATACAGGTGGTGGCCAAAAGTTTGTAATAATGAAGTTTTTTTAAAGAAGTCTCTTATGCTCACCAAGGCTGCATTTATTTTATCATATACAGTAAAAAGTCATATTGTGAGATACTATTGCAATTTAAAATAACTGTTTCCTATTTTATTATATTTTAAAATGTTATGTATTCCTGTGATGGCAAAGCTGAATTTTCAGCAGCCATTACTTCAGTGTCACATAATCTTTCAGAAATCATTCTAATATGTTGATTTGGTGCTCAAGAAATATTTCTTATTTTTATCAATGTTGAAAACAGTTTTGCCGCTTAATATTTTTAATGTAAAACTGGGATATACTACCATTCAAAAGTTTGGGTTAAGTACAATGTATTAAAAAAAAAAGAAGAAAATAAATTAATACTTTTATTCAGCAAGCATGCATTAAATCAACCAGAAGTCACAGTAAAGGTAATTATAATGTAAAAAAAAAAAAAAACTATTTCAAATAAATGCCTTTCAATGAACTTTCTATTCATCAAAGAATCCTGAAAGGTTTTCCACAATTTTTTTCAACATTATATATAAGATATTAATAAGAAATTATAGATAATAATAAGAACCATTATTACTAATTGAGAGCACCAATAATTGAGCTTCAAATTATTAGAAAGATTGCTGCTGAAAATTCAGCTTTGCCATCACTGTAATAAATTACATTTTACAATACATTCAAATAGAATTTTTCTTTCTTTCTTTTTTAAATTGTAATAATGTTTCACAGTATAGCAGCACCCCTATACTTGGTCATTAGTTAGCTATGTCCATTATGCAAGAATAATAAATAAAGCCTAAATGTTTTTCTAAAGTACAGTAGTCTATGCGCCACTAGTAAAACTATGAGAACGCCCTCCACATAAATAGACGCTGGTAATTCCGGACAGGCAAGGAAAAGGATACGAGTAGCAAAGTGTGTCCTCCAGGACTGGCATCCCGAAGATCAGGACGACAAGCTGATGACAGTTCTCCACACACCACTTCTCATCCGAACAAGAAAAGCTGCATCTTATTGATGTTGGAACGGCCGCGCAATAACATAACGTTAGCTGGCTTGTAAATATATATAAAAGTAAAATATTGGTGCGCTGAAGAATGAGAGCAAAATGAAGACTGGCCAGCCAGTTACTAAATAAACACAGACGCACAGCGCAGAACACTTACTACCTATGACTTCATAACTTCCAGTAGTTTGATACGAAATTCATCTAGACCAAAACCGACTGAATGCTGTCTTGACAGTTTTAAATTAAAGCAGGCAAAGGTAAGCCTTTATGCTGAAACAGTTGCGCCATGTCGGTAACCATCGACGCGCTTCCTTGACAACAGACACAAACTCGCGGTGGAGGCGTGGTGACGTCTATCAGAAGCGTTTGACGTTCATCAATATCAAGGGACGTACTATATTGCTGCCACCTGCTGGATTAAATGCGCAACAGGTTGTGCCACATTTGTTGCATGCAAAGGCTATATGAGCGGAAGTCCCACTCATTTCCAAGAAACAACTCTTTTAAACAGCAAGTTTCAAAGAACCGGTTAAATAATGTGATTATTTGCGTCTTGACGCAATTACGTAATCGCGCGGTCCTTATTCTTGCGTGGCATGCTAAAACCAAACAGGTAGGCTACATTTGAATGTTTATTGTACTTTGTCATTTTGTATTAATAAGATGTCTGTTGCAACTGATTGTGTCCTAGTTCAGTTATCTACGGCCATTTATCTAATCCCTTACGAAAATTGATTTTGGTTTTATGATAATAATGGTTTTATTGTAGTAAAAGTGTAGTAACCATTTTTTTTTGGCGTATTGATTACCATTTGTATAACCACAGTTATACTACCAATACCATGGTTAAACTATGGTTAGTGTAGCAAAACTATGGTTACTTTGTGGTTACCATTTTTTAACTATAGGTTTTTTGGTTTTATTTGTGGTAAAACCATGTTTAATCTTCGTAAGGGATAAAACATTTTATTTAGAAACTAAGTAGCTTATAAATTGAATTAACATAAATAATACTAATATTCATGTAACCTGCCAATTTACAGTACGTTTTAGGCTATTTGTTACATTTCTGCTATTCAAGTAACTTACTTTTCGCTCAATTATTCCAAATGCTCACAAGGAATCCCATATGAAAGAGTCAGTGAGTCAGTCAGTTGTTGACTGGAGAACCGCTCTTGCTGATTCAATTCAATTCGTGAACAGGTGTAACTGATTAATTGAACAGCATGATTCGTTCACCAATGGGACGTCTAGTTCCAGGCCAGCAGTCTTGCTTGCTTAGGTTCTCCATCCGTTTACCTGTAGAGTCAGTTTCGTTTTTCTTTATTTGAAGATTTTTCACACATTAACTGCTTTAAGTCACTTAAGTGAAGTTGTGAATCGCGGGTCCTCCCAGGATAGATCCTGTCTGTCACAGCCGCTGCAGAGTGTGAATTGAAGCGAAACTGGTGGGTTAGAGATGTTAGACTGCGAATGTAAGTAGCTGACAAGCCGTGTTGACCCGTTCAGGTATGGTTCTTCCAGCATGACATAGCCTCTTTTGAACCAGATCGCTTGCTGTCCAGGATCTGTACTCTACACTGTCCGCCTGCGAGTGACCCTTGCGACTCCTCAGATGCATCGGTATGCTGGAGAATCCTTCTCCTGTGTTGAGCTATCCGCAGGTGCCAAAACATAACGGAAAAAAGAAGAGATAGAGAGAAGAAAAAGTGCGTGAAAATACAAACTTCACACAGGCAATAACAGGGCAGTGGAGCAAAATAATAATAGGCCTAATAAAAAATTATATAAATAATAATTTATAAGCGAGAAAATAAATTGATTTAAATATTCATTTTAAATGAATCAATTTTAATTTACATTTAAATAAGTACACAGTAAAAATACAAAATGAATAAATATAAAAAATAAAGTTATGCACGAATGATGTGATGTAGAATTATATTACACATTTGAAAGGACAATTTTTGCATTTTCTTTAACATATTTGTACTTCACTCATTTAGTATATATTAGTTTTGTAAATGACTTTTCTACACTATAAATTATTAGTTTTAATTTCTATAATAAATTATTCATTTCAATTTTTATTTAAACATTTAATGTATTTACTGCTCATGTATCTACTATTAATGAATTCATCAGGATTTTTCTTATATACTGTACAATTCACATTAAGAAAGTGCTTAGAATCAGACTTTACAATACTGTATGGGACTGTTTTATACAGTTAAAATATGTCATCAGATTATGACATTATTATCTACATTACAAGTACAACTTTACATCTACGAATAAAGTAGTAGCTGGATTAGTTTTGATTTAAAAACTGCAAAGAGCAAAACAAACGTTCCCTGGTAATATCTGACCTTACACAAGCAATCTTTTAGCAGCCATATAGGCTTGCTGCCACAGTTAAGCTGGTGTTTACAAGGGATCTGAAATGAATTAATATGACTTATACTGGCTCCCAGGTTCTTGTTGCTTCTATTTCCCTCTTGAACCAACGTTTGTACTAAGCAAATAATAAACCCAGGCTAAGCATGTGGAGGACAAATGTAATCCAGATCTCTGTAATCCAGTTACTGTGAGACATCCACTCTGATCCGGATTTACAGTCACAATGAAACACTGAGGGTGTGAAATGTATGCTGCCACAGAAGTGCTCTTCCACACCGCATAGGGATTAAAGCTGTTTATACAATCCTGATATTAACACACATTAACACATTACAAAACTGGCAAAACCCCTTGAGATACTGGTCCCCTTTCATCTTAATGGACCGAAGGTTCATCGGAAAAACAGTAGTGGGTGTTGTGTCTCTGCAGGCACAGTAGATCATTTCCTCCAGCAGGAAAGGTTAATGCACCATTAATGGCTCTTAACTGATTTCTACTTCTCCGTCTCTGCTCTAGAGGGTGCTGTTGTCCCTTTTATTTAGCTTCAAATCGTGGGTGGGTAAATGTGTGTATGTGTGGGAAAGACAGTCTGTCTGGAGAGATGGGGGTCAGATAAATTTTGCTAGTACAATTGTGTCGAACTGTCATCTGAGGAGGAAAGTGCTTCAATAGCGCAGAGAGTCTGACAGTGAAAGCCAGCTTTCCTCCCTTTTATTGTGGCCCTCAGGGTAACATGAGTGATCATTTCTCCCAGACCGGCGGCTGACATGTCACAAAAAGTGTCTCACAAACTGCATCGTCTGGGATTGATTGGCCCTCTCTTTGTTCAGTAAAACACAAGGTAACCGGATTTCGATTGGACTGTGTTTATCCTTTCTTATAAAGATGAATTTGTCCCCATGTTCTGAGAAGGAATAATCAGGAAGTAAATAGTGGAGACTGGGGCTAGCTGTCACACTTCTGCCTTTATTTTTGAACATCACATTCTATACAGACACCTACCTTGAAGTCTTAGCTACAAAAGAAGCTATTGAACGTTTCTACCTTTGTTGTCCAGATAAAAAAACAACAACAAAAAAAAACAGCTGAACACATGTTGAATTTTCTGTGACAACATGCCCCCAATAGTGGGGCATATTGTTAGACTAAGTTGTCATGATGGATCCTGCTATTAAGCAGCCTGTTAAAAGACTGTTCAACAGTAATGAAACACAAAAGGCAACATACAAAATGAATAGCAAATTAATTGCAGATTTTGTCTCCTCAATATGGCTATTGAACAAAATAGACACACAAGTTAAACTTTGTGCAGTACAAAATGTAAAGTAGTAACCCATTTAAAGGGGTAATTATCCCAAAAATGAAACTTCTGTGATAATTTTTTCACCTTCATGTCATTCTGTGACCTTCTTTCTTCTGGTGAACGCAAACTAACAAGATATTTTGAAAAACTGTTTTGTCCACATAATGAAAATCAATGAAGTTTAAAACAAAAATATGGATTTTTTTTCTCCAAAATATCTTTTTGTGTGTGTGTGTTTCACAGAAGGAAGAAATGCATGCAGGTTTTGAATGACATGAGTAAATGAAGAACTTTCATTTTTGGGTAACGCCAATAGTAGCCTACTCTGAGGAATAATCATTATTATGCTGTTTCATGCAAAACCACATACAAAATTCTATTCCCTTCTTCAAAATGAACATTTCCTGTAGAGCTGTGCAATAAATCGAAATTCAGTTTCAATTTCGATTTCGGCCTCAAACGATTATTCAAATACATTAATCGAGATAAAACGATTATTGCGCCCCATTCCGCCCCCTTTTCAGCGGTGCTCTTTCGTTCCTCCATAATCAGTAAAATCATGTAACGAGACTTTTGCAATTTCACGATTCGATTCGATTCACAATTTTTTTTTTTAACAAAATGAGATTTAAGACAAATTATAAATAAACGTGTCCTTTTATTATTGCTTGACAACATGCTGCATGTTTCTTTGTGAAATTGAAATATAACACTATATTCTTACAGTGAAGACTATGCTGTTTTATTTTACATTAGGTTATTCAATTTCTCTAGTAGGCCGTTAACTGAATACTTTAGACTTGCATAAAAAAAACTTAAAGCAGTTTGTTGAATTTGTATATGTTTTATTCTATTGTATTCTTTTGCTTTTTTATTACTGGCATAATCGTTACATCCCTACTGGCATTGTATTCCTTTGCTTTTTTATTACAGTTTAATTATTTTCAGTAATTTTGAGGACCTTTTTTGTAGTTTTTTAGTAACTAACTAATATTAGTTACTCTGGTATTCTGCTGTGGTATTGAGAATTGTGACATTTCGCTGGTCTCTATAATGCAGATGTCATAGCAACCTTATTTACAGAAAATATATATTTTATATATATCACTATCTTTAAATAAATCTTTCATATAAAGTTTTGGTCATATGGCCCACTAATAATCGTTTTATATAACCGTGATTACAATATTGACCAAAATAACCGTGATTATGATTTTTGTCATAATCGAGCAGCCCTAATTTCCTGTTATAGGTTTGTTATTTAAAGTCTAATGAAAGTCTAATCTGATTGTGGGTTCTTAAAGATAATACCATTACAAAACCTCATCTTTTAATTAGCCAATTACAGAAATGCTTAAGGTGAATAACTGCGTGGCTGGTACACACTGTTTCACAGCTGAAAGTAGAGTTGCCTTCTGGGCTTCTGCCTATGATAATCTGATGAGGTGAAATAATGAGTCTCCTACTGAAATGTCCCTCGATGATATTGGTCAAAGCTTCAAAACTTCACATTGCCGTGAGGAAAACTTTCTGCATTTTGTACAGAGAGTAATGGTCTTATCTTTGAAAGCTTTCATTTATTAGCATTACAAAGTCACCAACCGAAGAAGCCTAGAGAGGCAGAATAATTACTGCAGAACCTGAAGGCCACATATACCTGTCTGCTTGCTGCTGCCTCACAGATTTGTTCGGACTCTAGTTTATTTTATGATCTTGAGGTATGTGGTAAATGCACAAGGTTATAAGGTTTGTGAGGATCCGTATGACTAGTCAGTCTGAATCACTTACCTAAGTTCTTTTTGTAAAGCTAGCAGAGTCACTTTTTTACAGGCAAGGTAAAACGTACTATTGATTGTATCATTCTTTTATGACACTGTGTATGGGCTGATTCACTCTGCCCAAACAAAAAACAACAGGCTTAACACACTGACCCCAACAAAACCCCACAACGATTGGAATTTGTTGGTATCAGTGTAGTGTTATGCTGTTAAAAGTGTCATTGAGAACCAATACCACCTACCTACCTGAAGGTTTTAGCTACAAAAAAAGCTATATTGAACATTTCTACCTTTATTGCACAGGAAAGAAAGATACAGCTGAACACAGGTTGACCTTTTGTGACCACATGCCCCAATAGTGTGGCATATTTTTAGACTATGTGCCAGTTTTACTAACAGCTTGCGCCAGCGCAAACCGTCTTTTGGTGTTAACTGTCAGGTTTTACTAAAGACGTGCAGTGATGAATTAGCGGTGAAAATGCGTGGACACAGTTATTTTTGTGCCTGACCGTATTGAATATGCATTTGTAGGCGTTTCCCTTTCAGACGCAAAATTTATGGAAGGAGAGTATTCAAATGAATCACGCAACGAGATTTACTAACGTCAAATTACTGGTATTTTTGCGCCATTATTTAACAAAAAAGCATGTCTTAATCTATTTTGTGCTTGAAATGGCTGCAATTATTGGTGCTAGGAGGAGGCACCGCAGAGAACAGAGAGCGCGTGGTAGAAGGGAGAGGGTTTTTTCCACACATATTAATTAATTTGGAATGCCAGAAGAAGACATTATCTGAACATATAGTTTGCCAAGCCACGTTATTTTTTATTTGCTTCAGGAAATAAAAGACGATTTGGAACCCTCAACTAGGAGTCACGCAATACCAGGTCTATCAAAACTTCTTGCAACTTCTAGCTTCATTTTTTTGGCCTCCGGTTCTTTTCAACGTACTGTGGCTTCCAGGGCCGGACTGGGACGCAATTTCAGGCTGTCTTTCATCGAGTCCCGCGCATCGGTTCTGTTCGGAACCGTTTGACGGAAGCGCGGAACAGATGTGAGCCGATTCGTGTAGCGCAGCGCTGCCAGTCAAGACCAACCGATTTATGATTTATTATTATTATATATTATTATTTTATTATTATCGAATGAAAAAAATCGGAAATGATCACTTTGGTGCATTGAGAAGGCATAAATATAAAATATTAATAATAATAACAAAAAAAAACAAAAAACAACAACAACAAGGCAGCGGGCCAAATCAGCCGCCAGGCCACCGGGAATTCTCCCGGTGCTCCCGATGGCCAGTCCGGGCCTGGTGGCTTCTTTATTCTATATTTGCGACTACTCTAATTTGCGCTGCGCTTGGTGTATTGATATGTAAATGAGATAATGCGTCTGTGTTCTTTAATTTGCTTGTTGTTAGATCACCCGCAGAAATTTCCACGCCTGTCAGCGCTGTTTTGGAATTGTGCTCTCGCGCTAATTTGCCCTGTTTAGTATGGGTTAAGTTGTCACAGTGGAATCTATCATAGATTTTCAGCAACATTTAAACAGTAAAACAATAATGAAACACAAAAGGCAACAAAAAATGAGCAAATTAATTAATTGACAGCTAGCCCCAGTCTCCCCAATATACTTATTGAACAAAACAGGTTCATGAAAAGACATTTTACACAGTAGCCTAGTATTGATCAAAATGTACTCCTGCACTCTTTTGCTATTTTCTTCCTCTTCTGTTCTGGGTTCAAAAACACTTTAGAACGTTAGTAATAATATGAATGACAAATGCTGCCTCTCTGTTTCTCTTAAATGCTCAATTTTAGTCAATCAGTGAATCGGGTGTCTTTGTCTGCTGGATGTTGATCTCCCCTGTGGCAACTGAGTGTTTCACAGTATGCCACAACAGACTCTTTATTTCATGCCCGTGTCCTTCAAATAGCTCCTGCTCTCAGCCTATTATCGCCATAATCATTTCCGTGGCCAAATACAGTAAACTGTGCAAAAAACCTCCCAGGTGTGCTAATGCATCATTTGGCCGTATTATGCGTTTTGCAATCTTAGGACATTATTGTTGCTTGTTGTTTATACATCCGATTATTTTAATTATGTTTTTTTTATTTAACACCATTTAAAGGTAAAAAAAGTTTTCTATCAACCCATAAATAGAGTAGTATTGGACCAGCAGATTTGTTTGTTAGTAAAATATAACGTTCATACCTTGATAAGTCTTGCTGTGCAGCTGATGATACAGCTGTGATCATTGTCCACAACAATGCTGGAAATAGAGAACATCATGAGACGAGAGCAATAGCCTTGTGCAATCTGTGTCTTTTCCAGATCACCAGTTCAGTTATCGAAAACCTTCCCCTGTCTATTATAAGGCTCTTCACAACTCTGATATAAGGTTTACTGCAGATTTTTTTACAGCCTCCATTCTTGTGCTTAAATATAAACAACTATAGGGTCATTTGTTTGCTGCTTGTCCTTACTAGATGTGTTTTCTTTTATCTTCATATGAGAATTCATGGATGGATATGATTTCAGGCCAAAGAGGGTCTATGTGGATACTCTCTTTTTAGAAAATGCCAAATTGCAGTGTTTACTGATCGGATACTAACACTAAAATGAGCATCAGTTTCTTGACCGAGGTTGGGCTTTTGAGCATAGAACGCATTTCTCCCTGACAACAACTGGCTTTTTTGAAGAAATACTGCATGGAGCTTTTACTGTTCAGTAGGCATACATTATCCCTGCAGACTAATTGCAATAACTGTAAGCTGGAATTTGCTATATGGGTTATTCAGACTGAATCAATCCTGAGAGAGTTAAAAATACAATATTTGTAATTTTGAAAATTTTCTTTCTACACTAGGCCGTTTCGATGTGACTCAAGTAGATCTCATGGAAACAACACTGCCATGGAAACATTACACAGTACTATAATATGATCCAAAACAAAGACTCTTAATTTTTATTGCATACAGTGAATGACACTGGTTTACAGAGGTAATTGTGAACAACAGCAATTTGCCACCATGCTTATCTTTGCAGGTCATTCGTCCTTTCAGTTGCATTTACTGTTGTTGTTGTTGCCACTGCAGTATTGAGCTCAGTGATGTTGTGCAATTGAATTATTTACAATCATATACTCCAACACAAACTGTGACTCCGTAATTGTTCATATCATAGCTAATTCCAAAAGAAAAGACACTCTCTTTGTACTAGTGTAGGTGCAGGTAACCTTTTTGACATGAAGTGCTATCCCATCATTTACACAGTGATGTTTGGATAACAAAAAGCAACAAAAAAGAGACCAAAGTGCTTTAGCGCTGCCCTGAGTGCTGCCGCACTACCCAACCGAACCACACAGCATAACCCACAGGTCACCCCATCCATTAACTTGCACAACCCATTGCAGCACAGATCAGTTTTTGTCAGATTTATGGTTTGGTTGTTTACAGTGAAGAATATTCCACATATTTGTTGCCAGTTGCCACATGGAGATCTAGAGAAAAATATCAGCATCAGGTAAATTTTCCAACACCTTCATTTGTGGGTTTAATCTTTGATTTGTATCACTCATACCATTTGTATAATCATGGGTTGGATTATCATACTTAACATGTAAATTAAATATTTAATTTACAAAAAAAAAAAAAATTTAAATTTTTAATTTAAAAAAAAAAAAAAACAGTTCTTTTGAGCACTGTTCAGCAAAAATGCGTCTTCTATGGCATCACTGTGAAAACAGTTATGGAATGTATAGGGCCCTATTTTAACGATCTAAGCACATGGTCTAAAGCGCACGGCGCAGGTTGACTTAGGGTGTGTCCAAATCCTCTTTTGCTAGTTTAACGACGGGAAAAACGGTCGGCGCGCCCGGTGCATGGTCTAAAAGGGTTGTCCCTATCCTCTTAATGAGTAATGGGTGTGTTTTGGGCATAACGTGCAATAAACCAATCAGAGTATGATCTCCTATTCCTTTTAAGAGCCAGTTGCGCTCGTGCCATGGCGGATTTGCTATTTACATGGAGGAATTTGCAAGCGCAAAG